>NC_081153.1:14053000-14274374 GCF_958295425.1 Solea solea | reverse complement strand
TTAAGCAACCTACTTATTTTTATAGGCAAGATTGAAAATACAAATATTAGATTCTATTCTAAAATACAAAGAAACTGGAACAGTACAAGGTGCACATCCTTGAAAACTCAGATTCATCAATCACATGACTCATTTCATTGGAATATCTTCATCGGAATTAATTTAAAATCACTCAGTATAAATTAAAAATTAATGTTTGTTTTGTATCCATATTTGCAATGATGCATCACCTGCCATAAATGTTTTAAAAGCAACATGTGAAAAGATTTCAGATACCTTTCTTTCCATTGTACTTTTTTTGAGGAGGAGGAAAAAAATCACTGTGTTTTAGTGAGGAGGTATCAGATGTAAACAGCACTTTGGTTGCACATTTAAAAAATGTTTTTTTTTATCTCTAGTAGGGTGTTAAATAACCATGTTATGGGACTCTGCATCCTCTGAGCTCGTTATTCTGTCCCAGGTGTTACAGGAATAAGTGTCCCCTTGAGCTCTGAGTTACAGTGGAATGTGTCCCCAATGAATGCATTTGGGAAAGATGGTGGAATGTGCGCGCGCGCGTGTGTGTGTGTGTGTGTGTGTGTCTGTCTGTCTGTCTGTCTGTCTGTCTGTCTTTCTCTTTGGTCTCGGTAATATTCTCATCACAGGGTTTACAGAACTCAGCTTGGCATTCTGGGAATATCTGTGCTGGCGGGTCGGATGATACCATCCACAGCTGCTGTTTCTAAGAAAAGCTTGAGGACACACTCAAGCATGCGTGCACACACACACACACACACACAGACACACACACACAGACAGACAGACACACGACGACATGTGTTTACATTGGCTACACTCATGTTAATACACAAGCAGGAACAGGCCTTTATATTACTGTGATAGATACATAAGCTCACTTGTGTTGCACACTTAAAGCAGCAGTTGAGTGTCAAACCTGAAGGAGCGTTTCTGAAGCTGGGATAGAGGTTAACACACGCACACACAACAGACATTTGCTGAACTACTTTACAGCAGCTATTCTTCTATGCTTTGGTAACTGCTTGATGTGTGTGTGTGTGTGTGAGAGAGAGAGAGAGAGAGAGAGAGAGAGAGAGAGAGGGGCAGAGTGGTGTTGCTGTTGTACAATGACCACTTACACTGTTTGTTTCCTCCTGTGTTTTTCATACTCTTCAGGCTTTTATCCCACATTGACCAGTGAAGAGCCGGCACACAGGCGAACAGTATAGAGAGGGAGCACAGGCACAGAGAGGATAATTGCATTTCTGGCTGCCCCGTGGGAACATGGGATATATGACCTCATCATTTACCTGTGAGGCTCTCCAGTAAACAACTCCAGATAGGTTCGAAACAGTACACACACACACGGGAGGCAAAGGCATTTTACATAGCCAAATATAAAAATGCAGACAGTATTTAGTTTGGCATACTCAGTGTTTTGTGTTGTTTTAGAAGAATGACCGAAGCTGCTGTAGAAAGCACAGATGTCCTCCTAAAGCCCTACAGCTGCCCCTCCCCTCCGCCATGTCTGCCCCTCTGCAATCAGGAGGAGGAGGAAGAGGAGGGTCTCCATGACAATGAGAAGTTGGAGCAGCAAGTAAGAGACACTAACCTACCCCGTGTAAAGCACCACATTAATAATACACCCGGCAAATTATGCGCCCTCCCCCTCACACGCTCACTCCGTGACAAATTGTGTTCTCACTCGCAGAAACACTGTAACCAGGTGCAACCAAAGAAAAAAGTTAAGGTAAGCTGAAAAAATCCTGCCGCACATTATTCATTCTTACTGCAATATCGATTGCATTACACTCTATGAATATGTAATATAGCTTCCTTTTTTGTGTGTGTGTGTGCATTTTAGGCTAAAGGAAAGTTAATGCGATGCAAGGCCATCTGTGAAGAGTCCTCACCATATGAAGAAATCCAGGTAACACACACACACACACACACATCATCAACCTCCTCCTCCTCCTCTTCATCATCCCACTCAAATGACAGCGTATTTTCCTCTCACAGGCATCTCCAGACGCAAACTTCTCATCTGGCTGCCATGACAATGAGAGGACATCATGTAAGGAGGAAGAGCAGGGGAAGAGCCCAGATCCAAAGAAACTGTCCAAAGGTGTGTGTGTGTGTTTGATTTTGTCAGAAACAGAAGAGCGCAAATAAAATGTAATAAAAAAGAAATGCTGCTACTATTTAGATGCACGGTAGTTCTCCCAGGGTGTTTGATATTGCAGTGGGCATTTTTTGTGTGTGTTTTTTTATTTATTTTTTTTTTATTTATTTTATTGTCTTGTAACACATCCTGCCTGTGTTTCTGACAGAGTCCAGCATGGAGTACACGGACTCCACTGGCATAGACCTGCACCAGTTTATTGTTGACACCCTCAACAGTAACCCCAGAGACCGTATGATGCTGCTTAAACTGGAGCAGGACATGACTGACTTCATCACCAGCAATAGGTTTGTGTGTATGTTTTCACCAAAGGAGTTCAAAATGACCGACCGCTCTTTACCTCTTTCTAATTTCTATTTCCTTCCTCCATTTTTACATCTCTCCCGCATTCATTCGTCTTCCTCTGTGGCTCCTTCCTTCTTCTTGTCCTTCTCGTGTCTTTCCCCCATTTCTAATGCCCTCAGCTCCTTTAAGAAGTTCCCTCACATGTCATCCTACCACCGCATGCTGGTCCACCGGGTGGCGGCCTACTTTGGCATGGAGCACAATGTAGACCACACAGGCAAGTCTGTCATCATCAACAGGACCAGCAGCACACGCATGTAAGCATTCTTCATGTTTCTGAGCCAGTATGTGCCTGTAAATCCTCGCCTTTTAGTTTGAACTTAACAGTGGTTGTTACATTTGTCTTCTAAGACCGGAGCAGCATTTTTTGGACAAGGTGCACAAGAACAAGACCGATGAAATCAACTGCTGGAAATTTATTTTAAAGAGAGACAACAGCTCAGAAGACCAGGTTCGTCTCAGGCATGTCCTTGTGTATGTTTTACGGCTATTGTATTCATCAGCTGTTTTGACCTGCTCTTGTTTTGCACTTTACAGACCAGAAATCATCCCCTTCGTGAGAAGCAAAGCAAATCAGTGGAGGAGAGAGAGGAAGAGTACCAAAAAGCACGAGACCGAATCTTTAACCAAGAGGTGAGACAGGGAGACAGAGGACGACATGCAGTGATGATACAGAGACAGAGGAGACTCACTCATTTTTTTTCTTCTTTTCTCATTTCTGCTTTTTCTGCTTTTTTTTTTTTTTTTACAGTCTCTCTGCACCCAGGAGAATGTCCAGGCAGAAATCAGGTAACCTTGCCTGCAGTGGGTTTTCTCCATGCAGCTTTTTGAACTTATTATATTTAGATGAGGACATTAATGTGTCTGTGTGTGTGCGTGTTTGCTGTGTGCAGGGCTGTGGAGGAGTACAATCCGTATGCTGAAACCCAGCGAAGAAGACTGCTCTTCAGGTAAAGCTCTGTCTGCACACATGTGTAGCCATTCATCATCTTAATCTGATCAGCCTGACTGACACAGACCTTGTGTCAGAGTCTGCAGCAGAAACAGAGAGCGGACCTTGGTGTGTATGTGGGAGTGTGTGTGTGTGTGTGTGTTCTTGTGATTCAGAGTCTTTATAGATCATTTACGTCAATGAACGTTGCCTAAAACCTCCAGCGCTTCATTACGCGCGGCTTATTAGCAGTTGTGGAACCACATTAGTCGGGCAATCTTGTAAATGACGCAGGATAACTCTGGATGTGCCTCACAGGAGGAGCCGCGACAGCTCGGGCTCCAGTTGGACAGGCAGCAGCAAGCAGAGCAGCACTGAGATCGACTGTCGCCATAGCAACGACCCCCAACCTTGGAGCAGCACAGACTCCGACTCCTCCTTCCAGTGGACAAGTCCCGCCCCCATACCACATCAACCTGCCAACCACAGCTGGGAACCGCGAGGTTCAGGTGCGTCTTCGGAATCACATTTTGCAACTTTTCGACACGTCTCATGTCGCACCTTTGATGTGCAAACTCCGTCAGCGAGGGTGAGATAATTCACTCCTCCATACCTGTGTGCCAGGAAAACTTATTCCCAGGCCTCATCACCACATCACACTTGGGGGAAAAATCACTCTGTTTTACTCAGTAGCATCTAATTAACAAAAACCAGTGCAAGTGCTTCTGGTGTGAAAATGTAACCCAATCTATGAACGCTCACACCAGAACTGTAAATTTTCACACAACACCTCCAGACGTCTTCACATATTCAGGAGGAAAGATACATCATCACTCAGTATGTTTTTTAGCACAGAGACGTGGAGTGTGTCATGCTTTCTGTCAGATGGCGATGTTGTAAAGTGAATTTGTTATGTGGTGTGATAATTAAGCTTTCTTCTATTCCTCTTCCTCTACTCAGCTGTACTTATCACATGTCTCTCTCTCTCTCTCTCTCTCTCTCAGGCTCCATCTCTCTGTTCAGACTGCCAGCGACTTGTCCTCTCCCCTCTTCTCCTCCCATAAGAGAAGAGCCGGCTCACAACTCTGCATACATCGTGGAGAATGGGATCCCACCAGGAAGCATATTGGTCAACCCACATACTGGTACGTAACACACACACACACACACACACTTACACACACTAGCTTTGTTGGCTTTGCTGATGCATAATTATGATTTGGTGTCAGTAAAATCTTGTGATATTCCGCATTTGGAATGAAACGATGTGGTTGAAAGTCACATTAGCAAATTTCCTATGCGTTAAACTTATACAACATGTGTATGTAATGCTCAAAAATGTAATAGACCTTTTTTTACAGCAGCCACTTCTATTATTTTAATACTGCATGCTCATTTCTGTATTTTTATTTTCTTGTATTCTTATAAAGACATTGACAAAATAATTATTATAGCATCGCTGAAACAAGACGTCTAATGGTAGCTCAAGGTTTTTGCACAGTGCTGTATACATACAGTCACCTGCAACTTCTTAAAGGGACACCTGTCCCACTGCTTGTCAGTCAATCACATGGCAGCAACTTAATAAATGTAGACATATAGACATGATCAAGAGGACGTGCTAAAGTTCAAAATAAGCATCAGAATCAGGAAGAAACGTGTCTTAAGTGACGGACGTGGTTGTTGGTGCAAGGCATGTGATCACACACTGATCTACTGGGATTTTTACGCACAATCATTTCTAAGGCTTACAGAGAATGTTCTGAAAAAAAGAAAAATATGCCAGTTCTCTGAGCAAATAAAGTATGGTATGCACAACTTGTCGATCCTTGAAGCAGAGGAGCTGCAGCAGCAGCAGACCTCACTGGACACTTTATTAGATACACATTATAAATAAAGAAGTGGCTGGCGAATGTGTGTACACTGCATACCAGTGAGATTTCAGTACTTACTTAACACTCAACCCTTTGAACCTCACAGGGCAACCTTTCCTGAACCCCGACGGATCCCCTGCTGTGTATATCCCTACAGAGAGTCAGCAGCCAATCAGGAGCCAGACTCAGCCTCAAAGTGCTCCACCTCAGCAGCAGCAGCAGCAGCAGGTAGTGCGCGCACAGCAGGAAGTGTTAGACATGCAGGATATGTTCACACCAACCACACATGTTAACACACACACACACACACACACACGTCAGTGTTTGTGTCTTTATCTCTGTCTCCATGTGTGTCTCTCAGGTGGTTCAGTACTCATCTGTCTCTTACACAACTCCACAGATGTTGCCTGTCACTCCCACACAGCCATACTCCACAGTATGTATCGCTGCTCAGTCAGACAACAGCTCAACCATACGTGTTTGCACTGCATGCGCGTGTCTTCACTGTCATCCGTGTGCACGTTGATCAACAGATTGAAGACCTCTCGTCGCAGTTTGCTCACGTGGCGATGAGCTGCCAGTCGACGGGTGAAGCCCCTCCCCTGTACCCTCCCGGTCAGGGTTACATCTATGCAGCCCCTCCTCCTCCTCATCCTCCTCCCAACCCGCCCAGCTACTGCCAGCCCTCACCTCAGGTAGGAAGACACATCTTTCACTTCTTTGCTGACTCCTAACACTTAACGCTCACTGATGTGACTGATGTGCAGCGTTTAAATGTTGACATTTTATGAAGGCTGCATTGATTTGGCCTATTTTTGACACCAGAATGCTGCGACATTAAAGAAGAATTTAATGCTAGGAGGAAAACATTTTGTAGTTAATTGTAATATATTTTCCTGTAGGTGCCTGTGTATTACTTTGGCCAGTACCCTACCTCAGCTCAGCATGGATGCAGGCCCGTCTCACCGAGCCAGCACATCCACAGCCAAGTAGCACAACCCACAGGTACAATACTTCCTACTTGTGCGTTTATGAGGTGTGTGTGTGTGTGTGTGTGTGTGTGGGGGAGAACAGTTGTGGCAGTAGAGGAGGGGGCCGTTACACTGTCGGAGATGTAGTTTGAGGGTCTCACAGTGAACCGGTCTCTTTTCCTGCTGCTTCTTTTCAGCACGCATTTCAACACTGTTACGTGTGAATGCATCTGAAACAGATGAAAACAAACAAGAGGCACCAGGGGCTGAAATTATACACGGCTCCAAACAATGACGCTGGAGCAGATACACAAATTCCATTAACAACGAACCATGAATAATTAAACGAAGAAGTGAATCTGTTTTCTCTGGAAATGTTTGTTTTGTTGTTGTTCTGATTAATTGTTGCCAATGAAGATCTGTATCCACATAAATCTACTTCTAATGAACAAAAAAAAACACTGCATTGTTTTAAGACAGTTATTTAAATTAAATTATAATAAAAAAGTGAAAAAATTAAATTGCCTATGCAGAGCAGGAGTCACAAAGTAATGAATAAAGGTGTAATGGAGATTATAGCAATGACCCTAACTATGTCACAATATATTATCACACCCTATGTATAAACAATGAACAGTTTATGTTTCGTATAAATGTTGTGAATTTCTGCATTGACATCTTTTTACTTCTCATTTTTAAATGTTTTTCCAGTGTTTTATGCAAGCTCCACATTGTTCCTCTTAATATATTCTTAAATAGTTTTGAGATTTTTGTTCATAACCTCTTATATACGTGTGTCTGCAGCAGGGTATGCTCCTACCATTGGAGTGCAGCAATCTTCCCACACTCAGGCCCCGGCTGCACTGGGGACGTACTCACCAATGGCCTCTCATCAATGTAGCATGGTTCAGGTAAACACAGAGCACCCAAAGGTCTCATTATGCGTCGGAGTGTAACAATCGCAGCCCCCAAAAAAGAAGCGTTTCACACTTGGCAAAGTGCTTGTGGCAGCAAATTCTGCTCTCCCAACTTTCTCTCCTGTCTCCGTCTTCAGGGAGGAGTTTCAGTGCCCTATCCGCCGAGTAAATTTGTGCCTGGTGTAGGTGGGGAGGTGGGTTACTGCTGCGTGGTGCCCCCACCATCCCATCACAGCAGCTGCCATCCTCCCAGCTGCAGCAGCCTCAGCGCGCCGGCTTGGAACGCACAGTACTGATGTTGATGATGATGAAGCCTCAGCGGAGGGAGCGATTGTTACTTTGGTTCCTACGTGAACTCACTGCACACACTTAACATGAACACCTTTTTTTCTTTTTTCCCCCCCTTCCCTCCACTCTTCCCCTTCCTCTCTCATCCACCCCCACCTTCTTCCTGACAAGGCTCACACACGCACACACTCACTCACGCACTCACTCACTCACATACATAAATGTACCACTGTACCAAAGCTTAATAGTATATATCAGAGCTGCTGTCTTGAATGCATTATTTATATACATAAATGGAGTTTTATAATAATTATATTAAATTATATATTGTGTTTTAAGGAAATGCACTGTGTGAAGAGAATAAAGTGCTATGGCTGGACTCATGGTGTCACATTTCTGTCTCTATGTTCCCCTCATGTTGATACTGATGCTAATGAGAGTGGCTGATACATACATTTGCAAACAAAAAAAAGGGATTATTTAAGCACATGCTCTCCATACATAACATTAAAAAGACACACACGGTTGTGGTTTGTGCATTATGGGAAAGCACAGATGTGAGATTGTGAATGTCATTAGCTTTAAAATCTGAATAACAAGGCATTAAATTATAATGTATTAATAGTGTTTGAATGTTATAGGCTTTTGGTTTTGTGGTCTTATTAAGAGACCCTGTTAGAAATGATATAAATAGCAAAGAACATTTGCAGTTACTATACCCTATAGAACTACCAAAGAACATCCATCTCAGAACGTTAGTGCCCCCTCCTGCTTCAACACCCTCTCTGCAGCGTCCTCATGTGTGCATAAAGTGATCCAGGTGCAGTCGTGTCATCACCACCTAATGTCATTATTGTGCTGAAGAACTGCAGCATTCCACGTCTCTTTTCTCTGTGTAGGAATACAGCTACAGTTACTGTTCCTTTACAGTTTAATTAACTAACCACTTCTTCACTCTTAATTATTGTAAATAATTTAATCCAGAAAATAGAGGACAAATGTTTGCTTGGTCCAAAACAAGCAGGGCATATTTCTATGAATTCATTTTTACAAAATAAAAAAGCTGCAACAAGAAAAACTGGCTATTCTTCAACAGAATAGCATATCTAAATGTTTGTGGATAGATTTGCACTTCAGCTTAATATATTTTTTTGTACAAACAGTAATTCTGTTTCCGAGCAGACATTTCCACTCGGCTGTTACCATGGGCTCTGTTCTAATGCGGCGTTGCAGTGACGGCAGTGAGGCAGCATGAACACACCAGGACCTTTAAATAAATTGAAGCGGCTAAATGGAATTCAGTCATCACCTTAATTATTTACACCTGCTCTTTTTCTACAGTCACTATGATAAAGGTCAAGTTGATCAGCAACAGACGGAACACAGCATTTTCCAAATGTTCACCAACACTATATTTGAGTCTATTTGCACCACTATAATAAAATAAATATTTTTCCATGTGGGCATTAACGGATGAGCCGATGTGTTTTTGTTCTAATGCCGGTAATTCAGTTTGTACTGAACGTGATTCATACTCTCTCTGTCAAATTCAATATAACACATCCTTCATCCACACACGGCTTTAAAATTAAATTTAGGTTTCATAACTGAGATATTGAATGCATAATTTATGCCAACTAACAGTTTCACAAAGCCAGCTCTATTTCGGTCCTTTCTTCTTTCAGACACACACACACACGAGCAGCAGCAGTGCAGGTTCCATGATCTTTAATAAAAGGCACATGTACAGCCATAGTGAGATGAGTGAGTCCACTGGCATAGAGACAAAGCATTAAAACACAGAAATACAGGAAGTAGAGGTCAGGAGGAGAGAGATCTATCTGCTTTACAGTAGAATCTACTTAAGTAACATCTTCTTGTTCTTGTTCAAGTAAGTCTAACACTAATATGTCACTGTGTTAAGGTAAAACTCCCCACCCCCACCGCACACACACTGGCGCATGCACACATGCATGCCTCATCCATCACCACCCAAAGTTCAGAAAAGTCCAGAAAAGTCCTCTCCGGAGGGCTGTTGAGCTCCAAGAACACAAAGATGTCAGATCACCCTGAGACTCTGTGCTCACAGTTTAGGTTTTATTCCTTTGCTGCTGCTGCTGACTCGTATGCAAGACCGGATCAGCCGGTTTGTCCCCAGGTGCCCATCAGCTTTATTGTATTTTGGAGCAAGACCCAGAATCCAACAGGACTCTCGTACTGTCAAACTACCTGGCCCCAGGTTTTCTGTGTCATTTTTGTTTCATCAAGAAATATAGTTCTATAATTAAGAAGAATGCACCATCTAATGTAATTGTCATTTTGGATTTAAGCTGTTGACTCATCAAATTGTATTGTTTTGTAATATTTTAATATTAAAAAGGCGACTGTAGCTGTGTGAAATAGTAAAAGTCATGGACATGGATTAAATGAATATGCATTAAAATTGACAGTGTGCAATCACCACACAAACTAGCAAGAAATCAAATTACAAAGAAGCAATTGACCAGAACTGCAACAGTGAGCAAAACAGAAAGCGAAAGAAAACTAACCACTATATATCAGCTTATATATTTTTTCATTGTGGAATAAAACTTTATATTGTCACTTTTTTATGCCGGAAACCTGCTTAGATTTTGTTTTTGTCAAACAGTATATGAGAATAAATTGAATATATTTAGGTTTTCGACTGATTTGCCACTGAAGTGATGGTTTTTATGACTTGTGAACAGCCTATAAGTGAAAAAGTGACACAGAGTGAACCTGGGGCTCCATGAGGTTGCTAATCTAGTCTTGTAGGTCCTGTACTCCACTCATATGAACTCATGTAGGCAGCCTTTCACACGCTAAAAAAAAAATTATTTTAAAAGAAAAAAAAAGTTCACAGATACTTAAATAGTCAGGGTTAAGAGAAATAAAAACAATATTAGTGTTGAAGGTTATATATAACCACAGCGGGACGAATAAGTCAAAAGAACTAAAATATGCATGCAGCCAGGCCGTCTCCTCTTGCTGAAATTTGAAAAAAAAAAAGGGTTTCGTGTCATCTCTCGTCTGTTCCGGTGAAGTCTGAGATGCAAAGAAGGAGAATGTTCGCCAAAACAGGAAGTGACCAAAAGGGAGTGTAGAGGGGGGAGGGAACACACACACAAATGCACACACACACATGAGCACACAGTCATGCTCTCACATCCCTTCACATGTCCAGAGAACAACTGAGTGAAGTCAGATGCTCCTTTTCACATTATCTCATGTGTTTGGGACATTTGAACATGCAGGCTGAGAGTGGGCCAAACTCCACGGTCTGTCTGTTAACACTCTCTCACACACACACACACACACACACAGACAAGCAACAAATGCACCCAGCAAATCCTGCTTTGGTCGGTGTGTGTGTGTGTGTGTGTGTGTATCAGGGCCTCCTCAGCTACACACCAACCACCTCAACAAGCCCCTCCCACCACACTCTGCACCCAGTGACCCCCCACCTGTGCCATCGATCACAGGTTTCACCCCCTCCATCCCATATCAGTGCCCATCCATCTCCATAGCAATTTACAGCCTCCCTCCCCCCCAACAAGGGGGTCTCACTATCTTGGAAAAGGAGGAAAGTGTAATAAGTGGCGTGTGTGTGTGGAAGCGTGTGTACCCTGTGTGATTGTGTGTGTGTGTGTGTGTACCCTGCGTGTGTGTGTGTGTAGGTGTTAAGAGGTATCAGTGGTTCAGTGGTGTCTTTTATCTTCATCTTCTCTCTCTTTTCGATCTTGTCCAGCATCATTCTTCTTTCTCATCCTCTTTCATCTTCCACCTCCTCCTCCTCCTCCTCCTCTTCTTCACTCGCTTTTTTTATTTTTGAACTTGGAAGATAAACAGACGCAGGTTGATGTTTTTGGCGGCCAGCAGTTTGTTGCACTCCACTGAATCGGAGATGGGCAGAGGGACGTAGTCGGTCTCATTGGTGTCGTTGCTGAAGGAGTGATGGTGGATGACGGGCTTGATCCGTACGTCGTCGTACGGTCCCTTCAGCAGCAGGAAGGAGCACTCCAGAGCAGAATTCACCTGCGCATACAAAAACATCAGGTTTCATTCTGAACGGCTGCAGAACACAAACGCTGTGTGTGTGTGTGTGTGACACTGATGTCAGCCAAATACTTGGATTATTATTGCAACGTTTTGACAATCAAATCAACTTCACAGGGCGGGCATAACTTAGACCTGGTCCAGGACAGGCCTGAGCTCACCCTCACTATGAGCTTTGTCAAACATGGGTCTTAAAGTGGCTGTTTGAGGAGGCATAGATCATAACACCGCTTAAAAAATCAAACCTGCATCCGCCTCCCTTGCCTCAGTAGCCTGTAGACGGACTTATAAAAATTGGAATTGGTTTATGCAAAAATCTGAAGGATGTGAGGTTATGTGCCTCAGGATGAATACCAGAGGCTGACTTTGTGAGTTGTAGTTTGCTTTCAACAGTCAACAGAAACCACACCAAAGCATAAAAATCTAAAGAAAATTAATCAAGTACAGTCCGTCAGGACAAAAATGAAAGTTTTTGACACTGAGCAAAGACGACTGTTGCTTAAGGCTTTATCCACACAGAAATGTTCCCTTTGTCATGTTCCGTTGTCCATGTCATTTTATTGTGAAATGTCCCTCTTATTTTGGCATCTTTTTCGTCCCTTGTCCGTGTGCACTTTACTTTTCCCCTCTGTGATTACACAACCCGTTTCACCTGTGTCTTGTTCGTCACAGCTGTTCGCCGTTTCCCTGATTCCTCAGTGTATATAACCACCCCCTCTTCCTTTGTCTGGTTGTGAGTTTGTCTTTGTCCGTCACCCAGTTAACTTGTTTTTGAGCTCTCCTCTTCATCTCGTCCTGTATTTATCAGTGGAATTATCTGCATGTGTGTGCTTCAGTGACTCTGTCTGAACTTCCAGTGGATTTATCTGCACTTTGTGTCCAGTCCCACGTTGATCCCGTGCCTGCGTTTTCTCACGCATAATTAATAATTATAATATAATCTTCGTTCCTGTACCCTGCATTTTTTTTCCCGTGTGTGAAAAAAAGACTGTTTCTTACCACCGTACTGCATCTGGGTCCAGTCCTGCTCGTTACACCCTTTATGTTCTACTCTTTTCTTTTTTTGTTCTTAAAAGGTTTTACATAAACTCAGCATTGCTTCAAGTAGTGTCTTCATACACACAAAACCCCTCAAAATATCTCCAAATGCTGCAGTACATATGCTAGGACTGTATGTGACACTGTGTACAAACTCCAAACACAAGAAAAGGATAATGAATACAGAACTTTTGCAGAATTGCCCTAAACATGTTCTGGTGTGTACGGGCCCTTAGTTTACAAGGAGGCGACCGCCCTCTGCACTGAAAGGAAATACGGCACCATGATCTCTTTAAGAGTAAGATGGGCTTTGTATGAGAGGAGAAGGATTCAGAATTCTCTTCTTGATTTGACAGAGTCAGTATAAAGAAGCTGATACAAACATTGTCTTCTTTTCTCCTTGTTCATGTATTTATTTTATTTTTTTTTAATCCCTCAAATTTGTTTTATTTGGTTGTGACCAAGACCTCAGCTGAAAATTAAACTTGTCGATGCTCTCTAGTGGGCAAATTTGTGTACTGCAATTCATATATTCCAATGACATAATAAGCACCATTCATGCAGCAGACATGGCTGCTGACTTATGTTAAAGCCTGCAATAGGCAGGACTGATGGAGAAATAGATGATTGTTAGCTTTCATCTGCAGGATATTCAAATAATCTATGATCTCAGCTCTCTGTCCTCTTTTCATACACTGAAGGTGACCTGAGGTGATCTTTCCATCTCTGAAACTCTCTGCTGATACTTGTTAAACTGTCAGACTCTTTTGGACTCTTTCCTGTATTAAGGTTTCTTTGCAGCAGTTGTGTGTGTGCTGCAGGTGTATTGGAAAAGCCTATCTGAGTACTTGTCTCTCTCTGTGCTGTGATCTGTTTGACCAAAGCCTCCTGTCACCCTACAGATTAAGTGGTGAGGCGCTAAGCAGAGCCCAGACGGGCTCCAGACGTCTCTCACTTGACTCACATTATGCTCAAATGTTTTGAGACTGGTTGACAGTGATCACGTGTAGCACTGAAAGGTTTTTAAACTAAACACCAGTGTGTTAAAACTAAACACGTGTGTACCTTGCTCTTGAGGATGAGCTGGAAGGAGAGGGTGCGCTTGCAGGAGAGGTTGGGGTTGCGCTCTGAGTCATTAACGCGGGCCTTCAGCACCCATGTCTGGTTGAGGACAGTGAAGCGTGGTGTTTCATAGTAGAGGCGGGTGATGAAGTCATCAGTGCGGTATGGCCTGAACTGCACCTCTGGATGGACACATAAATGGAGACATGTTTGCGACAATGAGGAGTGTCATGAGTGGGAAGTAAATGACAAAGTTACCTCCATACTTTTCATGTCTCTGTGTTTTGTTATTGTTTTGTAATACCTGTGAAGCCAATCTTTTCATAGCAGAGCAGGCTAAAGATGGTGTTGTAGAGCTGCATGTCTCTGCGGTGGCTCTGGTCCATTTCGCCCAGGATTCCCATCAGCTCTGTCCCAGTCTTAGTGGGATGGGAGCACTCGTCCTCATGTGCTGGCAGCTCATGAAATGGACCTTGCCAAGGGCAGCCGATCCTCTTGTACTTGCACTGTGTCACCCTGGGAACATGAGGAAATAGAGGTTACAAGACAAACTGGAGGAAATGAGAGACATGGAATCATATACTGTACATTAGATCATTCATAGAGATTCATTGTGGTGAATACATGCAACTTTCCTGCTGTGAGTGGAATGGACTAAAAATATCAAAGGCGCTAATTAATCTAGGTTGCGAACTGAGGCTAATTAACAGTGTAATAATAATAAGTCTTCGCTTAGAGAACAAATAATAGCTGTTACTTTATTATAAAGTTTCCATATGAAAGGTTAATAGCTTTTAATATTAACTATATTAGCTTCAGTGGTGAGAGGGTAATTGAACTCATGCTGACTGTTTCACATGAAAACAGTTTGAGTTTGATGGTGGGATTCTTGAAAACATTAAAATGACACACAGGACTTTAGGAGACATGGTATCACAAGAGTCCAAGCAAGTTTTCCTGTCTGACCTGACAAAAAAACAGCTGGTAACTGTTGTCATGGCAACACCAGCAGTTCCTCTGATTTAAGCAGGGTCACCTGTTGCTATAGCAACAACCCCATAGGATTTCCTGCATGCGAATTCAAACAGACAGCAAACACACAGTCCATAATCACATCAGCACTTTTTTTTCCTTCTCAGAGGATCCACATCACACGCTCATCCGTCTTCACCAAATTAATCCCATGTGACAGGCGAGTGTGCTAATCTGAGCGTGCATGCACGCACACTCACACACTAGTACATTACAGTCATACGTCATTCATTCACTTTCATTTGTTGTAATTACATGGGTAACTTGTGTGCACACTGCTTTTTATTTATTTTTTTTGTGTGTGTGTGTTATACCTGTCTTGACACTCTTCTTTTTGGTGTCTCTCTAAGCTGGAGCGGGGGAACTGTTTTAGGCAGAAGGTACATTCTGTCGGTAGCTCACTGACAGCTTTCTCTACAGCAAGATTCCTGCAACACAGGTTCTTGCTGATCTCACACCTACACAAACAGAGAAACCCACAAATCATATCCCAGTCATGACACGGCATTGTGTGTGTTACATTCATGGCATGTTCAGTTTGTTCATGTGAGTTTGTGAACAATGCACAACCATGAACAACTGTCTGGTCAGCGGAAATTGCTGGTGGTGATGAACCCTTTGCACAGCAGCCATTTTGACATGTTGCAGCAGGCAAAGCATGGATGTTACTGATCACATTAACAGTGGTTCTGTTTAATTCATGTCAGTTAGGACAGTGTTACAGTGAACCAGAGTGCACCCTGAAACTGGGGAAGCTACATGGAACTCAGCCATCATTAACTGATAACTTACACCTATGACTTTCCTACTGTGACGTGTCAAAATGGCTGCTGTGCAAAGGGGAGATTTCAAAGTATACAGTAGAACTCAGCAGAACAAATTCATTTGTATGTACATTTTTCCCTGGGCCCAAACATTAGTGATGCAGAATTGATTATGTAAAAATAATGTTGGAGCATAATTTGTCACATCATGTCACCTGATGTTGCATTAGTTAAAATTACACTACACTACACATCATTTTGTGAGATCCTTTTAAGTCTTATCAAGACAGAAAACTTAACATAGCAGAAGTAGAAAAAAAGTACTCTAAAGTGGAGAAAATGATGTGAATTCATGTCAATATAACTAATATTTGAATAATAAAGATGTACAATATCCATACACAGCGTTAAACAGATTCACTCTAAGACATTAACTTTTGTTTTAGTCTAAGTTGATACGCTGAATTCTTTTGTGCACACCTGCAGTTGGGACATGTCGCCTGTTCCTCTTTGAGACGAGAGTCGGCAAGGAGGTGTATGAAACAGCCTGCACACATCAGATGTCCATTGGTACACTGTGGTGGAGAAAAGATTAACAGGGTCAGTGTCATGTGTGATTTACAGAAATACCGTAATTACTGAGGTGTTTTAATGGGAAGAGGCAGGGTACCATGGCTAGTTTACTAAATCTGGAATAAGACACATTATTTCTAGTCAAATACCTACTTAACATCTTAGGGGGCCCAAAAATAAATATTTAGGTAAGAAAAAAGGGGAGTCAAATCAATGCATTGTTTGTTGAAAATATAGTATGTTTGGCTATGGCTTCACAGTGACGGCTGTGTCTGTTTTCACAAAATTTAAGTTTTACCAAACTTGGTTGAGTCACTCAACAAGTGTGAGCAACAACAAAGGAGACTATATACACTTTTAGAAATATTTCAGATTACAATTTAAGTACTATATACTTACTACTCTCGCAGAGTACATACGGAAGAGTTGCAGTACTGTGTACTTTGTTCTGTAAGTAATGCCTTGTACAATGGTTAATCAATGTGTTTTTATGTTACTATTCATGAATACAGCATAATATTGCTCATGAAAAGTATATTACTCGTTTATTATTATTTATAAATGTTACATAATTGTTTAAAATGTATGCGCTGCATAGCAATCATTAATTACAAATGTGACATTGAAAAAGGCATTTCAGGTAATAATGGAAAATACTGGAGTGGTTTGAAGGGTAGGGTAAATATATTCTTAACATTTAGTTATTGTTCAGATCTGAATGTTTGTATTTTACGAAATGGGGGCTGAGAATGTGTCTTCTGCTGAGGGTCATTTGAGGATATTTAGCAGCATAACTCAAAAGGTAAAGTGATCAAATTTTCTGGGGATGTAGGTTATGTATGTCCAAAGGAAGAAATTATTAATTTTAAAAGACAGTTGTTAACCTTGTATAATAGGGGAGTGTACTGACACTGTGGCAGGGGTTTGTGCTCTCTGAGTGATGTCTTTAGTTCACAGTATAATGTTATGAACTTGAGACTGCACAGCTGACCACCAGACCACACCCAGGTGTGTCTGGTCTCAGCTTGGCTCAGTAAGCAGTAGGCACTTGGGCCTGTGTTGGATCTAGTATCACTTAAAATAAAAAGGCACAAATTCAACAAGTTGACCCTGGGGGTTGGGGGTTAGGGGTTGGAACACATGGCAGTCTTGTAGTATGAGGTCCAGCTGGTTTGCTGTTGTTTTGACGAAAGGTGTGTGTGGGGGGGGGTATGAAAAGGGGAGGTTTATGATTTACACCACGTTTACCTGGTACACAGACGCCTTGGGCAAGTCTAGGCACACGGTGCAGCATAGGACTGAGTACAGTCTCTCCTCCAGCTTTCCTGACTCTCCCTCGGGTATTTTCACCCTCTTCTTGGGTGGCTCGTCTGAATCAGGCTCGGGCCCTTCGCGTCGTATCCCGACCTCCTCCTGCTGCATGGCAGCGACCCCGGCCACAGACTCCACCGCTGCCCCCACGGCCCCGACCCCCATGCCTCCCGAGGAGGAGCCAGGGGCGGCCGCAACGCCCACGTCTCTCTCTTCCAGCGAGGACATGGCGAAGAAATATCCAGAAATGTCTGGGATGTAGCTGGCACTGGCCACGCTGAGCCCAAAATATTAGCACGATAGCTCAGGACTAGCTTACAACCTGTCAAGCTAACGGTCAGCTGACAGCTAGCTAGCGTTAGCCAGGCTAACGCTACGGCAGTAGGCTGTCACACACAGGAATGCGGGCTAAGTTGAAACTATTACTATCAACTTGAAGACATCACAAGCGAATGACTGTGTAATAAACTGTAATTACGACTGAATTATTTGTTGACTAGTTTAATTGACTTACAGTGAGGCCAGCAGACTGTGTGCTAGCACAAACACAGCAGTCCTCTGTGTGTGAGTGTCTCTCCCTGCGCCCCGGCAGAACAAAAACAACTCGGGCGTCCCTCAGCTGTCGTTTCGCTCTCGACGCCGTTATTCGCAGTGACAGCAGATTACAGCTGTGTGCAGCCTAGGCCCAGCTCGACTGCTCGTCTAACCCCTCTGCTTCGGTACCGACGGACTGTCCACGGAACTCACGAGACCTGTCGGTGACTGAATCCACGGCTGGAGACAGTTCGGTTGGAACTCGTCTCTCTGGTTACACAGCCATCTTTGTTTTTTTTTTTGGTTTTTTTTGGGTTTCTTTTTTTCTCGCCCTGTCCGTCTGCCCCGACTTCACCCCGTACAGCCTTCACGACGACTCCGGGTCAGATTCGTTATCACTCTGTCAGCTCGTCAAACGCGACTCAAAACATTGTTTTCGCGTTTAAAGTAAGTATTTTGGCGTGTACCTGTGTGCCAGCAGTAGCCGTTACTTAGCTGACAGCGGAATGTTTTGTTGTGGCTGATGACTTGGGGTATTTAAAGAGTTTTAAAGTGCGCATGCGCAGTGGGCACCTGCGGTCAATGCATAACACTGGACTTGAAAGGTGACCAAAACACGGTATACGACCAATCGACTGTAAGGACGCATCCCCCATATAGGCTACGTCACGCGTGGAGTTCTATCACAACGACGTTATAACACCTTAGTGACGTTTTCACCACAACTTTTTAATGACTTAAATCACCCTGTAAGTGGTTCAACTGGTTGTAAGGTCTCTCAAAAGTAATGGAAGTCAATGCAGTGGTCTAACAAGGAAACGTGCCCAAACCTGTGTGTGTGTAGATACTAAATAATCCGTCCATAGTGATTAGTTTCAATTTAGACTTGTATAAATTATGCTATGTCCCACTGTCTCATTTAAATTGTCATGATTTTACAAAATGACGTGAGTTATTGCCTCAAGAAATGTACATTTTATTTTTGCTTTAAGGAGGAAAAGAACATTTAAACTATCAACACTATTGAATCCCAATATTTGTAGAATCCCAATGCAAATTGCATTGGCACCCAAGTATCATGATACAATTGTGTAGTAACAAATGCATATTGTCCCATACCTAATACCACATTATCCAAATTAAAAGAAAAGAAACAAGGAGTGTGTGCGTGTGTGTGTGTGTGTGGTCATGAGTGGAAACCAGTTTCATTCTCTGAAAGGACTTTCAAGTTGAAAAATTGCACATAATAAGAAAATAACTTCAAAGCAATCAAAGTCCGTCCTAAGTGGCTCTTGTCCTCTGATACTTTCATCTCTTTAGTGTCCAGATTTGAGGGTTGACAGCTTTCAGGACTGGGACGGGTGCCTGTGTTTACAGGATGGGGGGGTTATGTGATTGTAAATGGGTGGAGCAGGACGTCAGAGTTTCAGCTGTTTGCAATCTGGGAGGAACAGGACTAACCTCTCCTATTGGACAGACACATATGCCTTGTCTGGTGTGTGAGGAATGCCAGTAAAGCTATATCACCCTCAGCTACCACAGACAGCCAGTGTGGTCAAGTACTACTCTATTTCCTGTCTGAGCAATATTCCCATTATTAACCAATGGATCATTAAATTCTCACCAAAAGATTCAAATTTACTTGTCACAGTTCTACAGTTCAAGAAAGCATTGGCTTGTATATTATGTGTAGTAAACACTCTGAAAGAAAGATAGTATGCTACAACATGGTAAATATCTCAAACCTTTTCATTAATACACAGAAAAAGTTCTACATACAGATTTGTTTTAGTTTAGTAATGTCTAGTAAACTAATGTTGACAGACAGATGATCCTAAGGCAGACTTCTAGGAATGAACTTTCAGCTGTGTAAAGGAGGACGGATCAGTTACATACCAGTGGAAATAGCAATGAGTAGAAATGGCAGACATGATAACATATTATATATCCTTAAAGATAAACATGGGCGACTGGGAGGGATATATGTTCTACCAAAACAAAAACACATAGTGTCTTGCAATAAAAAAACAACTAAAAACTGACTCCAGCTTATGTTTCTGTCATTCCCCACCCCCTCTTGCAGTCATGGATGGACACGTAAAACACAACATATCATGACAGTTTATGACTACAGAATAAATGGATCACACATTGTCAATCATTCAAGGACCAAGAAAGCAGTGGTATTGTCTGAAACAATGAAACTGATGACCTTGATCCAATCACACAGTTAACCATGGGATTCACAGTGGGGGTGTGGGGCGGGGGATGAAGATTTGGCTCGTCATGGTGTAGAGTGAGTTGAAAAAGATTCCAGGTTAAAGTATGGGTGGGTCAGCTGTATTGGTGGAATGTGGTGACTGTGGAGGTGACTGGTGGCAGTTATTTAGTTTCGACTGTGTCAATCTAGGATGGGGGTTCAGCTTTGGCCACAGGGGCACTAAAATGACTGTGTTCAACTCTGATTGCACCGCCTGTTTCACAATCTGTGTTTGTGCTGCCTGTTTTACAGTCTGTGTTTGACAGTTTGATTCCTGGATCCCGTATTTCTCCTCTGCTGGTCTCTCTGCTGGGTGAGCCAGAGTCTGGTGAGGTGCAGTCTGGTTTCTGTTGCCTGGGTGTGTCCTCTGACACTGCACCTGTGACTCTTTTTTGTTGATGTGGTTTGTCCTCATCTTTCCATCTGCCTTTGATGAGCTCATTTAATCTCTCATCGCCTCTGCTGAGCTCTTTGTGTGTTCTTTCTCTCTCGCTGCCAATGTGTCTTGATCTTGTCATTGTTTCTGCTGTATTTGAGTTAGCTGCTCTTCTATCTCTTTCAGTTTCCTCTCCGGTGTCTGCAGTGATCCTCTGAGTTTTGTCTGTGAACGCCCCCTGCTTGCAAAGTGAAACCATAGCCTTCACCCAGGGATGCTGCATGGTCTGCTCCGCTGTCAGCCTCACCGTGGGATCTGGGTAAAGCAGAGCTCTTACAAGGCCTCTGGCTTCTACAGGCAAACAAAAATACACACAAAAAAGCATACAGAAATTTATGGTGCATTTATGTGTGAATGTATAGGCATTTCTACCAGCATGCATTATGTTTCTGTGCTTCTCACCCTCTGAGATGGGATCCCAGTAGGGGGAAAGAAAGTGGAGCTGCCCCTGTTTTATTAACTGGAACAACTCCTCCTGGTCCCGATCTCGACTGCGATATGGGGGGAAGCCACACAGCAGTATGTAGAGAATAACACCCAGAGCCCATACATCCACTGCTACACCATAACCTGTTGGATTAATCACAAACAATTCATGTCAGCATAAGAACACAAACATGCTGCAGGTGAAAATAACTCTGGAAAGTATACCCAAAACTGCAAAACACCCATATTTGTGCCAAAAAAGACAAGACAGCAAGTGTTTGATTCTACATAAAACAGCTCCAACCTGTTTCACGGAGAATCTCCGGGGCAACATATGTCGGTGTCCCACAAATGGTAAAGACCGGTTCAGTTACAACCATGGCGAGACCAAAGTCTCCCAGCTTCAGCCTGCAGGTATCTCCTGCCACTCGCTCTATCTAAGACAGAACCACAGACACAAGATTCAAACAGAAATCCAGTACAGAGGGAAGCAGATTTTCAAAATTCAGTTCAACAGTTTTTAAGTTAGTGTTCATTTAGACAAACAACTTTATTTACTTCGCCTCAACACTAATATTAGTCAAAGAAATTCATTAGTAAGCAACCACTTTGTATAATATTAAAATGACTAGGTTAGGAATTTTAGATATTGTTCTTTGGCTACTTAGTGATAATGTAAAAACAGACACTGGCAGCAAAGCATATACAGAGTAAAGGTGCAATATGCAACATTCTGCATCACAATATATCAGGAAACAAATATTACCGATGTAAATGTATAGTACTATGTCAGAACTACGTCTTGAGCAGTGTATGACGTCAAATTAATCCATCAACTCAAGTTAATTACCGTGTTCATGGGACAACTCCTTTTAAACACTCTCTCCCATATTACAAACCTGTTAACGCTAAAGTTTTCAGGATGCTCTGTACATGATTACAAATTCACAAATTCCACTTCCACAAATTCCACTACAGACACCATAAAAAAAAAACATTCAGGAGTGTTATGATGTGTTCAAAACCTCCAGGTGAAGGAGAATCTCTAGATTTAGTTCCAAAGAAAACTCATCCTTTGGTTCAAAAGCCTCAGACAAGAAGATAGATAAGCCCAGGTCTAATACTGGTCTGGCATTTCTGCCATGCAGAGCTCATAGAAAACACAAATGGACTCCTGAGTGGCTCAGAACGAGCATTCTCTGCTTGGACTATCTTGATGTGTGAAATGCATGCTCATTTGACGCACATGTATTGCATATTGCACCTATACAAGCTTTTCAGATTTCATTGATGTTATCGTATCATAATTGCACACTACACCCCAGATACCCACCAGTAGGTTTTCTGGTTTGAGGTCTCGGTGAACGATACTCTTGCTGTGGATGTAATGTAGAGCGTCACTCATGTCTGACACCATCAGTCCCGCCTCGGCCTCTGAAAACTTCCCTCTTTCACTGATGGCCTCGAACAGATCGCCTCCACTCACCAGCTCCATCACCAGGTACGAGTGAGTGTGCGTGTGGTGGTGCGAGAAAAGGCGCACGATGTGACGGTGACACAGGCTGCCCAGGAGGCTCAGCTCGTTCTGCATCATGTGCTCTCGACCGATCAGCTTGGAACGTTCAACTATCTTCATGGCAAGTGTTTGTCCGTTGTCACGGCGGCGGCACTCTCGCACCACTGCGAAGTTCCCGTCTCCAACCACTCGCCCCATTTCATAGCAACGCTCAATATCTGACTGGGTGACATCGCTGCCATCGGTAGGGAGGTCAAAGGTCGTCCTCTGCTCTTCGTCTTTCTGTGCTGGACCTACATGTGGGAGTGGTTTTGAAAGTTGTAAGTGTGTAAGACTCTTCTCCTCCTTCATGCTGACAGGTGGAGGAGGTGAAAGGCTGAGAGGGACGTCCGGCTTTGACACCTCTTGTTCTGAATGAGAACCACCTCTTTGCTTTCTTGACACAGGAGGAAGTGGGGCCCTCCCTGATAGGGCATTGATCCATTCTAGACCGTGATGTTTGGCTCTTATTGCTAAGCAGTTTTCACACATCGTAGGAGATGGTATTTCTGCTTCTTTAGGACCCTCCTCGAATTTAAATGAACCAAGGGTGGAAGGCTGTCGCTCTCTAATCCCACCCCTCATATTCAGTCTCTGCAGGTGGTTTGGAGGTTGAGCCGGTTTCCTACCAGAGCTCTTTTTATGTGACTTCTGAACATCTGCGTCATAAATTTCAGGTTTGTGTGTATCACTGTGTTTAGCTGTTCCCTTATTTGTCTCCAGGTTAGTGTCAATGCTTTCTGCCCCTTCGCTGTATCCGCTGTCGGCCTTCGCAGCTTTGTCCGGCGTGGAGGTAAGTCTTTTCTCCCAAGCCCGAAGTGCGTCAGCCCAGAAATGGGAATGATCTGGAAAGAGCTCTTCCAGAGCCTCCTGCACACTGCTCAGTTCTGGGCGAGCCTTACCCAGAGCCAGGAAAGCCACCTCACCTCGGAAGAAGTCACACACACCTTTCACCTATGAAAATAAAAGAATAAAAACATGTCAACAGCAAAATTTCATCTCCTGGTATGATTTATGTATACGTTGAGCTGGAAGGCGAAGAGTGTATAGAATATGTGACATTTATAGTACCACGGGACTTTCTCCTCATCGTTGAGTGTTCAAATAGACCCCCAAGGAGAGAATGACCTTAGCAGCAGCCTCCAAATAATTTGATTCTGAGAAAAACAGCATTTAAGACCTTTTGCGGTATCATTGTATGAAATCACACTTCTAAATCTTCTGTGTTCACGTATCGCTTCATTTTATTGTCCTGTGTTGCACTTTTGTCCCAGTTGTCCCAGTCAACAGATGAGTATCAACTGCATTTATTGACCTTGTGAGTGGATTACTAACTTACAAAGCAGGACAATGCCATGGGGGCTGAAACCTTCAGGGGCCTGCAGGTACTTTGAGTTAATGTTTCTTTACATTTTTGTGGGGGAGTACACTACAGAACAAACAGTAACCCTTAGAAGAAAAGGGCCTTGAGCTGAGTCCTGTGTTATTACATCACCTCAAGGCCCTGTCATAAAGAGAGTTGTGGTTTCCAGCATGGAAAGAACCTCAGACGTTACAGAGAGAAGTCACAAGGGCTTCATCAGCGTGTCTTTGTCCTAAGATGCAGGCTAATGTGTCAGGGCCTCTCTCCTCCACCCTCTGTGTGATTGCAGAAGGGGAGTCAGCTGTGCAGGAGCCAGGTCACCAGCTGACATGAATCTCAATCAAGCACAGCCTACAAATACCTGGTTCTCCCCCTCCTCACTCTGCCAGATTGTAGACCCAGATACCAGCTGGTCTACCTGTAGCTTTGTTCAAGTCTTTGTGCTCTGAATTGCAAACCTTGTGTCTAATTGTTGTTTCCTGCTCAACTGGCTACACACTCTGGCTCTTCTGGACTCAAGGCCCTGCACTTCCCACGTTCAAAATAAATTCTTCAGTGTTATTTTATCAATCCCTTACACATTCTCCTGCCTCGGCGTTCAGGGTTTGCACCTGGGTTCCAATTCGGTTGCTCTGCCGTTACACAATGTGACCGTTGTTGAGCCTCACCTCTCGTGCGCGGGTTGTGTAAAGGCGTGTGACGCGAGATCTGTGCCAGCGAGGAAACCCCAATGCCTCCGAGACATCCAAGAGTAGTTGCTCAAAGGAGACCACACCTCTGCGGTTCAACAACACAGTCACCTTGGGGAGACAGAAGTGAAAACTGCCATCACAGCAATTGTAGCCCTTCAGAAAAGGATTATAATGTATAACGGCTTTATTGATTTCTAAAAAAAACTATTTACTACACACTTTGCCTTTGAAAGATAAAATATGTAACATTTCTGCATCGGAAAATTGTATTACTTCATGAGAAAAGACTTGATTTAATAACAAATGCTTCACATCGGGTTGATTATTAGAAAATGGAAACTTAAGAAGACTTTTAACCCTTAGTGCTCACGCTTGTTTTGGTTGTGGTTGTGTTTATAGGTCACATACTCAGGCTTTAAAAAACATTATTTTTCATCTTCTTATGTGCTGTTGAGTAAAAGTTCTGTTTTTCTTAATCACATTTTTAGTAGTGATATAAAGTAGCGATAATTGTGTCACAAAATCATCATTTTTGTTCATACAAACGACTCACCTGTGTTGATTTCCAAATTTCACAATTCAATCTGATTTTGAACATTTTGAATAGTTTTTGCTCGGGTGTGTTTATAAAGTTGGTGGTTGCCTATAGGTTGTCCTGAAAGCTAAGATATGAAACACTCTCTATTGCACATTTGTATAGCCTCTGTATATACGTTTCAACATAGTAATGCGAAGGAAGCAGCCTAAATGCTCTGTGTTTTAGGGGTTAATATAAATGCATTATTACTCATGGCAAAAGATCTGTTATAATTTAGTCACCTTTCGCAGGGAAGTCTGACCACTGGGGCGGACGATGGTGACTAGATGGGGCCGCTCAGCACTCTCCTCTGCGTGGCGTGTGTGGAAAAAAGGCAGGTGAGAGGGAGGTGGAGGAGGCGGCGGGAAGTGGGACCTGTGGTTCTGTCTTGTCGGACGGGGGTGAATGGGCCACGGTTGGGGAATCCCACCAGGACACTTCAACAGGGGGATGTTAGGAGGAGCTGAAGCAGGCAGAGAGGAGGACAGGGATGGAAGGACAAAGACAAGAAAGTCAGGGACGGATCATTGAAAGTGATGCTGATGTCATTGCTCATTGGTGGGTTTCATGTTGACCTGTACACAAAGTAAAACTCATAAGTAACACAACACCAGTTCCTCATTTTGTGCGAGTGTGTGCACGCGTACTTGAGTGAAAACAAATCCGGCCGATCAGATTTGAGAGTTTTCCATCACACGGAGTGCAAGGGCCATTTGAGATTCCTCAAGCACCTCGCCCCACTGCCTAAATTATTTAGGCTTCCTTAAGTCAATCACACACACACACACACATTGACAAAAGGTTGGTTGACCTGGTTAGGGCTTAGCTGAATCTGCACGACTAATGAAACACGAGCGACACCGAGTATCTTTGACGTTTCACTTTCTGGCACCGAGGGAAATAGATGTTATCTGTCTATTCAGCTAGTTTTTGTTTGGGGTTTTTTCCAGACACTGGACAACGGACACAAACACAAGAGCCTAAACCTCCAACACTGACCAGGCCCCCTCTTTTAACAAGACACCACTCACCCCCTAAGAGTGAGAAACACACACACACACACAATAAGAGTGGACACAGAAGACCCCTCATGTCCTTTAGCTTAAACAGCTCATAAAGAACCAGCTGTGGCCAATCACCAGAGACTGAATCTGCCTTTACTTTGGGATGCAGGTGTGTGTTCTTGTATTTGTGGCTTTGTGAGGACCACAAATCGTATCTAAACCCTACGGAGTGAGGACATTTTGTCAAAGTGAGGACATTTTGGCTGGTCCTCACTTCTTTGAAGGGCTTTTTCTTGTATGACATTGGTTAATATTAGGGCCTGCACATTAGTCCTCTATGTTGTGCTCATAGCAATGGTAGAGAACGTTACATACAATATTTGACCTCTTTAAGCATAATTTCCCATAAATTCCTATTAATCTGGCCCATAATTATACCACTGCAGAGGAGGTTATGTTGGTGCAGGGTTTAGGACCATGAGCCACGAAAGAATTACATTTTTGTTAGTTAGTGGACGGACACAGGGCTTTATTTCACTCTTTTTTGTGACAGTATGTGAGATGTCATTTGTGACATTTCTGTGAATATCTCAAGAAATGATGCAGCGATCATGATGCCAAAGTCTGATTTGCTGAGTGCTAAAATCTATGAAGAGTTAAAATGTTGCGGTGTCTTCCTTTGTGTCTCCACCTTTCATACAACAAGTACATGTATGGTGTAAAATAATGCATTCACACTTTCAGCAGGAGTCCACTCTGTTGATGTGACCTCTAATAAAGGTTTATATTTATATTTGTGTTTGAGTGTGTGTCTGTGAGGCTGTAAATGCCCATAGCTCATGTGTGTGTAAATAGGTGATAATTATATGTTTTCACAGCTCACAACTTTGCTGATAGTATAGTAATTAAATGGTAATCTGTAGTAATGATACAGTAATCTATATATATGATACAGTAATCTGAGGATATAGTAATAATGTAGTAGTGTAATGATTTAGTAATAATAAAGTATTATGATAATTCAGTAATAATAAAGTAATATGATACTCTAGTAATGATAAAGTAATCTGACAATACAGTAATAATAAAGTCATCTTTTTTCCCATTTAATCAGTAAAAATCCGTTCAATCCGGCATTAACTCACCTGCCATTCTCCATTTATTGTTACGTGCCGCTTCGCATCCTGCGTGACGTGTTCTCTGTGAGGGCGTCATTCCTCCTCCAAAAACAAACACGCTCACCTGTCTACTACACTTTTATTCCTCCTCTGTTGTTGTTGTTGTTGTTGCTCCTGCTGCTGCTTTCATATTCTCGGCTCTTTGTGTCCAGACAAAAGTAACGGGATGCGCTGAGAGTTGACCGGACCTGCTGTGGCTACATGGTTGCCATGGATACGTGTCAAGTCGAATAGCCAGAGTACTGGGAAGTGGGGGAGTTCACAATCTCACAATCAAAATAAAAGACTGTGAGTGTGTTTAAAAACTGTAGTGTTGAAGTAAGAAGTGTTTAGCATTATATTTATGTGTAAAGCATCTGTTGTACACATACATACACGGCGGCTAGCTTAAAATGTCGACACATTTTAAGCTAGCCGCCGATGCTCGTCACTTAGCTTTTATTTTGAAGGAAGAGACCGGAAAAGCAACATTTTATTTTGTGAATGGACGTGGAGACGAGCGTGTGTAGTGTAGTCAGAAAAGTGAAATGAGGTAAACAAGCCCTGCGTAACATTACATCATCGACAGTCCTGGAACCAGGTTGCATTTGTGACTGACGGGACTTTTATTATGAATGCGGTAAAGTTTTTAATAAAATTAAACCAACTAGTGAAACCACAGAATAGCTTTAAAAAGGTACCAGAGCAGGACTATTCAATTACAAACCAAGACATTTAGCTGGGTTAGACATTTCCTGTAGCCAGTAAGCAGCAGGTGAGGACATACAATAATATGCAGTGAAAACGGTGCTAATGCTGTGATGCTATTAAAATAGGTACATTTGGTCTAAGGCCATTTTAAACACTTAGTGTCCGTTTTAACTTATATACAGGCTATATACTTATTTTGTATTCTGTATATTATTAGACCCTTGTTTGTTCATCATTATCAATTTATGAATTCAGTTTGTGTTTTGATTGTTTCTCAACAGTTTAAAATGGAATACATTTAACAAATATAGTTATACCAAAGCTTCAGGAGCATCACAAGGATAACTGAGATTAATGAAAAAGGCCTTGAGATTATAAACAGTGTACAACAAAGAGGCACAAATCCCCTTGAGACACATTTGTGGTATAAAAGATTATTAAAAAATCTTTTTTCCAGCATATTTTTGCTTTATTCTTGTAAATGACAGGATCACTTTCCCCGCGGGACACTTTTAATACATGCACGGAAATATCAGTCCTTAGTTCATGTGAATATAAATTGTAATTAGAAAAAGTAAACTCTTCCTCAAGTTGTTAAAACCAACTCATTTTTAGAAATACTGCAAGGCCTGACTTCAGTTCTGGAGGCTGCTGCTGCTGCTGTTGTTGCTGCTGCTGTTGCTGCTGCTGCTGCTGCTGCTGCTGCTGCTTTCTCTGAGAGTGAAGGAGAGAAAAAACCCTTAAGGCTCAAACAAAACCCTTTATATCATAATGACTGGAGGAAAGTTATGCTGGAAAATCAAATTGACAGCAGGGGGAGAGGAACCTGCCAGTCTGCAGGGCTGTTACCCTGGTTTCACTGATGGAATCCAATATTCTACACACAGACACACACGCACGCACACACGCACAGGCACACACACACACACACACACACAGTGTCCAGTTACTCTCTTAATACACTGCCCCCCCATGGCTCTGTCTCCAAGAACTCAGTTAATACTGGATCAGGAAGTAACAGCTCCATATCCTGGACTCACTGTTGAGACTAAGCAGTGTGTGTGTGTCTGAGTGTTCTTGTGTGTGCCGCTTTGTGAGGACCAAAAATTGTATACTATACAGCGTGAGGACATTTTGGCTGGTTCTCACATCTGTAAAGGTCTTTTTGGGGATTAAGGATTAGGGTTAGGGTTCGATTAGGGATGGAATTAGGTTTAAATTACAGGGTAAAGTTTAGGATTAGGCACTCAGTTGGTATTTTTCCACTTGGTCAAGAGAAGGATAAACGGATGATCCTTGTGATGCTGGAATATTATTTATTTTCTTATTGAAGATTTTGTTTTTCTTTGACGGAAGTGACATTGACTTTGACTAATTTGGGAATGAGACGTGTCTCAGAGCGGCCGTTTGATGATCACATGACACATTTATCTCTGAAGATGAGTGTGTCCCTTTAAATGAGGGTCCTCACTATGGATGAAGAGCAAACATCTGTGTGTGTGTGTTCGTGGTGTTCAGAGGAAAACAAACATACTGACAACAATCCATTATATTTAATTTTTTCCCCTCATATTTACCTTAAGTGTGAAGTGTTTCTTAATCTGTTATTTTAAGCCTTTCTGATTAATTTCATTACTGATAGTGACAGTGACTAGAGTGCACTAACAGTGTCTGGCCAGCAGAGGAGGCAAGTGTACCTACTACCCCATGTCTCTGCAGCTATGCAAGAGTTCTGTTATCCAAGCCAGAGCCAAGGGGTAAATCCCTGGAAAATCAACTCTGGTGGATGAACATAATTGTTGTTAATTTGATATGATATAATGGTGGATTTATGTGGGAAGAAACAAGATGAATGCAAGATGAGATGCTCCTTCTAAAGGCAAGTGTCGTCCTCGGGGACTCACAGCCACTGAGGATGGAGAAATCTCAAAAGAGCAAGATAAAATCTTGAGCTGAAGCAAAGGTTTAAAAACACAGACGAAATATCAGACAAGTTAAATCATCATGAAGTATCTGGAACTGGGGCAGTTTTTTGTTTAAACATTTTTTTCTTTTCCTTCGTTTGCTCTTTTCACTTTCTCCTCCAAATAGTTTTACTCTTAATAATGATTGTCCTCACTTGGACACACACACACACACACACAGATTATTGTAAACGTTACAGCCACTATGACTTTTGTTTGTTTGCATATGTTGATGTGTTGCACTGAGTGCATTTTAATCCTTATGTCTAACTCTTTTTCTGTCTGCTCTCCAAATAAATACCAAAGGAGGACATAAATCTGACAGACTGTGTGACCTGGAATAACTCCGTCCATCTATGTTTAACTCGTCTCCAACGTTTTGTCAGCTCTTCAATCTCCAGGGGTTTTATCGCAGGAATGTAATGTGAAGTCCATATGCAGAGGGAACACTTTCTCAACACACACAACACATGTTGTAGTTGTTAAATCGATGGCAACTCACTGCTGCCACAAAAAGGACAACTTAAACTGTTAAAGCTGCAGTAGGCAGGATTGCTACGGAATAGCTGGTTGTTGAGTTTTATCTGCAAATTATTAAGATTAAGATCCCAGATTTCGGGATTGTTGTCTCTGGACTGAGCTCCTCTCATGAGCGCAGACAGACACACCCAAGACAATCTCTCTATCTTTAATACTCTTTGCCAGGATTGACACACATACACATTTTATTGCATTTATTGTTCAACTCTGCCTTCTTTAGATTTGTTTGCAGCATTTGAGGTTTTTTATCCTGTTTGCAGCACTGCAAAGAACATGCATGCACAATAGGTGCAAAGGAACAGCCTTTCTAAACTGCCCTGTGATTGGTCAAACAGCACTTTTCCACTATACAGTTCTAGCAGCACTCGGCTCGGCACAGCTTGACTACTCGTTTTATTGCTTAGCTTAATAGTACTTAATCACATCTGGTACTAAAATGTGGCGTTGTCAGACTGCCGGCCACCGATTGGTCAGAGAGTGTCACTGGAAGAGCGGTCACGAGCACGACGTCCGACACGTGAATCAAACCAAAAAATTTCGAAGTGTAGATCAGTTTAAAAGACTTGGATAATGAATCTCCAACATTTAGCACGGAGGTGTCTAAAATCTCAGTATTTAACAGAGCAGTCTGGTGTGTTTGGTGACAGCACTGATGAAAGCTGGCGATCGTGAGCCAAATCCCAACCAGTTCAGCTCTCTTTCAGTTCAGTGACTGTGATTAACTGATCCTAATGATTCAGTACACCAAAAAACAAGTTTGTGTCGCATATAAAAACCCCACCCACCTTGAGGAGGTACTAAAGTAATGGAAAACGACGTGTCTGACACCAAAGGGAGTAGAGTAGAGTAGAGCCGAGCCGTGCTAGAACTGTATAATGGAAAAGCACCACATATGTTTGCCGTCCAGAGCGTGACCCCGCCTTTCATCCAATATCAACTGGGATTGGCTCCAGCGGCCCCGCGCCCCTCATCTGGAGGATAAAGCAATAAACAATGAAGGACAATGCCAAATACATCCTGCCTACTATATCTTCAATGTGCCTGATTGTTAACATTTAAAACTGTATTCTATGTAATTGTTAATAAAGCCGAATTATACCTTCCTTTTTTGAAACGTCAGTATTTAATACATACATGCATGTTTTAAAATGTCACAATTCAAACTGAAAACCTTTGCTTCTTCATTCATATAATAAAATTAGAGGTATACACTTGGTATTCAAGCTCCATGTGTACAAGGCAGTTCAAATGAGTTCAAGTAAAGCAGCCTGAGATGCTGAGAGAGGGGCTGCACAATGAACAAAGGAATGCGTGTTACAGATACCCAGTTGTGTGTGTGTGTGTGTGTGTGTGTGTGTGTGTGTGTGAGAATGTGTGAATAATTCACACACACACTCACATGAGGGGCCTGTAAAAGCTGGAAATATCAGCCTTTCTTTGATTTATGGCTTCCCTCCTCTTCTCAGGCTGTTCTGCAGCCCAGGCCCATTCAGCAGCTTCTGCTTATGTCAGCTTGGTGTATATCTGTTCAGGCTGACAGACACACACACACACACACACACACACACATGCATGTACATATATAGATACCAGCTGAGCTGTAGTCGTGTTTGTTAAGGCCAAACACAGACAACGCACAGCTTTCCTGGGCAGTATTGGTGCAATCATCGCATGTTCAGTCAACAACAACGAGCAAGTCTAGCCTGAAAAAAATGGATTTTTGTTGTGTACACAGTTCAAAGTTCAACTTGATATATAGAGGTGGAAAGAGTACTGAACTGTTCTACTCAAGTAAAAGTAGCACTACTGTGATAACATTTTACTGAAGTACAAGTAAAAGTACTGGTCTAAAAATCTACAAACGTAGCTTGTTTTATATTGTTCTGAGAGTAAAAGTTACTTAGTTACTTTCTTTAACAAGGTTGGGGGTTATTTCTTGTGTCAAGGGGACACAAATCTCACATGAACTGTTTTGAATTAAAGCCAAACCTTTACAAATTAAAGTGCTGACAAAACAAAATATGTAAACACACATGTGTCAGTGAAATTGGTTTAAAAGTCACAAATGTCACTGTCACGAAGCGTCAAGTCTGTTAGTGTTTTTGTTTTGCTTGGTTTCATTATTGTGTTAGTTTAGGTTTAAAGTTGCAGTTTATGTCACTTTTGGTGTGGGTTTGATTTTCACTTCCCCTTTTATTTTGGTAAATGTCATGTCTTCCTGTCGAGTGGTTTCTTCCGTTGTTTTGACACATCTCCCCTAATTCCCTAATGCTCTTCACCTGGTGATCCTTAAGTAATCACTGCACCTGCCCTTGATTCCCTCTCCCCTATATAGTGTCCCCAGTTCCCTTGTCATTTGCCAGTGTGTCGTTTATGCTTTCAAGAGAATACGTCAGAGTCCTTTTGTTTGTAAGCTCAAGCTCAAGCTGAAGTGCCAAGTCAAGTCTAGTCTAGTTTCTCCTTCTACGAAGACGTGGTTTTGATTTGCCTGTTTTTCTCAAGAGGAAAATAAATACTCTTGAATCATTCATCGTGCCTCCTGTCTCGTGCATTTGGGTCCAAGCAGTGTAATCTCCGTTCCTAACAGTCACTCATTCGGGGACCTTTAATGAGCGCTTATTCACCCATCCTCATCATACACTGCCAAAGTTTCTGGTGCCTAAACTATTATTCTTTTTTTAATTCTTATTCTTTCTTACTCAGTAACAGATGTGATTTAAAATGTAGCGAAGTACAGTACTTCCAAAAAAACCCTGCTTAAGTAAAATCACAAATCAGTCCAAAGAAATCCCACCACCTCTGATGAATCGATAATTATAGTCTGACAACATCACTAAATGTATGCCTTCATCCAGACTTGATTAAGAAGTGTCCATGCAGGGACTTTCCTGCAGAAAACCTGCAGGAGAAAAGTGGGCTTATTGTGAGTGAAAACCCTAGTGGTTTCCCAGAGCTCTAGATCATTGGATTGCGAAAGATCAGGCGCACACCCACCCACCCACACACACCCACACACACACACACACTTTTAAAAAACATGCTTACCCAGAAACAGGCAGCCTGTGAACACACTCAAGGCCAGGGCTACATGACTTTCACCTCTCACCTCTTCATGGCTCATTTAGCGAATGCCTCCCTCACACCTGTCCATGTCCACCAGCACAAATTCATTCCATCACACACACACACACACACACACACAGAGATTTGCACCGCTATTTTTCTGAGGACACTGCGTTGACTTCCAGTCATTTGGACAGCCTGAAGGAACCATTATCCATAACCATTACCAGTTAATGCCTAATCCTAATCTCACCCTAACCAAACCATGTCCTCAAAAATGAGGTTCTGCCTCATTTGGTCCCGGTTTTGGTCTCACTGGTCCTGACAAGGTCAGTGTTTATGCCAGAAACACAGACACAGCCAAGGGGAGATCAGTGGAGGACAGGGTCAGTGGGACAGAGTGCGTAGTGGTGTGATGTGATGTAGCCTAACAGCTTTCAATATTGACTTTCTCCCCGCCCCAGACGCTGCTTTGTGTGTGTGTGTGTGTGTGTGTGTGTGAGATTACACAACCTCAAGAGATCATCTGACCGTTTGCAGATTGGGGGATGTCATCTGACTCAGAGACTGTGGCAATGAGGAGCCATGAATGCTGTGTGATGTTTGTGTATGATGTGTTCCGTCTTTGTGATTTGCGTTTCAGTTGTGTGAAGTTCGGACATGTGAGAACACGTCAATCTGTCCTCTAACGTCTTTGAAGAACACAGTACAATTAGAACAATAGAAATTAACAACTAGTTTTAAAGGTGCAGTTTGACATCCGTGTATTGACATCTAGATAAAAAATAAGATAATTTACACCAGATGTTTCCAAACCCCTAAGCCCAGAACCTGAACTGGACCTTGGGCTGGGCCGAACCAAGCTGTGAAAATCATGAAATGGCTCTGCAGCACACGCGATGACTGATTCTGCAAAAACAAGCTCAGGGCTCACATTGATGATGAGATTAGTATGAAAGCAGTGGTGCTTTTATCTTTTAAAGACACACAAATGTCTGTTACATTCAGACTATTGTCAAACTGGTTACTCTCTCTGTGTTTCTCCGGTGTTTGGATCTCGTGTCGCCCGGAGACATTAGGAAGTGAAGTTTCATGTGTAGACAGACGAGGGCAACAAAACTCAAACAAGTGCAAAAGTGGTTTTCAAACCATCACGAGAGAGAGAGCGAGAGAGAGCGAGAGAGAGAGAGAGAGAGAGAGAGAGAGAGAGATAACCAAACAGCAAAGCAGTGTGGAGCAGAAGAAAGGGCAGCGAGGACAATCATGACTTTCTTTTCAACCTTCAACCCCCTCAGCCCCACCCCAGTGAAAGAAAAATCAATCATGTCCCCATCCTCCACTCAGGCTGTTCTGTCTTTGACAGCAGGGGTCTGTTTAACATCCCCTCCCCCTCGTACTCCCCCCTCTCCGTCTTTACTCTCCTTTTATTCTTGTAAATCTGTGGACCTGTTGCTCAAACTTGCAAATTCAAACTTGCCCGAGCCAGAAACAAGTACTGTTGTTCCATATGGTGTTTTTTTAAATAGAGCTATTGTCATTCCGAATATCAAACCTTACCGTTGTGATTTATTCTCACATATTCTTATTCTTTCTGTAGTAACTTTTATCACATGAACATGACAACCGAGACAACCTTCATCTACAAAAGTTGACATATTTGTTTTTCCGACTCTCTGTCTCACTACATCCACACAACTCTATTTTCATTGTTAAAATTCTGTAGGATATCCGCCAATTCGGAGTCCTGAAAACGTTTTAAAACACCGGTGTTTGAAAACTTTGAGACTTTTTCTTAGTCTGGACCGGCAGAAAGAGTCGTTTGAAGACGATGATGCATTTACCCACGTTGTTTCTCATTAGTGGTTCAGTCTGAAACTAACCAAACATCTGCAGAGGACATTATTGGCTTCCTGTTTACAATCGGTGAGCCAATTTTTAAGCCAAAAAAACAGAACTTGCAAAACTGGCTTGGTTTGTGTTTTCTTCGAGGCCTTGCATTAGTCTGGACTGGCAGGAGTTCTTTCAGCGTCACCTCACTGAAACAAACAGTCTGAAAAGTCTTCACTACTCCTGATGTGGGTGTGAAAGGCTTGTGTAAATGAGTTTGTATCAAACTGGTTGGACTCCTTGATGAAGGCTTGAGGCCAAAGTGTGTTGGTACACAAAGGCTTGAATATTGGATTAAAGGCATTATAATAGTTTCAAAGAGAGCGCTTTGAATGTCTCTCCACTTAGCAACGTGTGCTGCTTCTCCACTATACAGTTCGAGCACCACTTGGCTTAACTCGGTTTGGTACCAGGCATGTTTTAGTTTTCCATTACTATAATAGCTCTGTAATGTCTGATGCAGTCACTGAAGTAAAATACAACTGAACGTGTTGTGAAATATTGAGATTTTAGAAATTTCCTTGCTAAATGTTGGAGATTAGCGCAAGTCTTTTTAACTGCAGTTCGACCTTGTTCCGTTTGATTCCTCGAGCTTGTGACTCTGCAGTGACAACACTCTCTGACCAATCAGTCTGCAGCGTCACATTTAGTATCGTCTCAGATCGCTTGGAACATTGGCAGAGCAGGTGCTAAAAAAAAGTACCCGGTGTCAGGTATCAGCTATCAGCTATCCCTAATGGAAAAGCAAAAAAACCCAAGTAGAGTCAAGCCGAGCCGAGTTGTGCTAGAACTCTACAGTGGAAAAGCTGTTAGAGCTTAATCTTTTTAGTTCTTAAAACACGTTTTCTGTAAACCCTCCAAAACAACTCTCAAACACTTTGTACTGTTTGCAGTATGGTGCAGAATGTGGTGGGAGACATGGAAACAAAGCACAGATAGGCTGAGAAACACAGCGCTGCATGCGTGGAGATGATAAGCTTAATAAGCATTGTGTGAAGTCATTTGTGTGGATGTGGTCACTGACTTTAGGAGGCTACAAAACTGACCCCTTACCCTCTTTGTATAAAAGTTGACTTTGTAGAGCTTTGTAGGGTTTTCCACCTTTAAATTCCTGGGGACTCACATCTCCGAGGATCTCTCGTGGTCAGCAGACACATCTGTTCTCATCAAGAAGGCCCAGCAACTTCACTCTATATGGACACCACTGCCAGCTCCTGGTGCCTCTCTAGAGCTAAAGCATTTGTCACTTTTTAAACATGATGTGCAATATTGCATATAGTTCTCGTTTATTTGTTTGCATTGTTTTTAATGTTTAATGCACTTTACGAAGTTGCCTTTACTCATTTCAGTCTTGAAAGTTTACATTGACATTTAAGCATTTAGCAGACGCTTTTATCCAAACGCGACTTACAAAAGAGGAATACGTTACATAGGCGAAGTCACTAGATAGGAGCAGTGGACTGACAGAGGGTGAGAGCACAGACATGGATCCAAGTGCAGAGGGAGATCGTGCAGGCGAGGGAGTAAAGGTGAATGCTGGGACAGAAGATGCTCTTGGAAGAGCTGGGTCTTCAGGAGCTTCTGTGGGTCGTTCCACCAACGACACATGAAAAGAGTCTGGATTGTCTTGTGCAGGATGTGGGCACTTTGTAGGCCAGCATCAGCCTACATACATTTACATACATACTTGGACTCAACTGTTGTGCTGAATAAATAAACTTGACTGTGTTGTTTGTAATGCACTTTCTTTGCATGATGGCGATTTGTGTGAGGACCGGTTAAACACACAAACACACACACACTCCCTCCTCCCCTTCCCTTCCTCCCTCTCTCTCTCTCTCTCTCTCTCTCTCTCTGATGACGTCATGAACAGCAGTTAAAATCCAGCCAGTAGCATCGCAGTGCAGTGTGAGGTGCTGACTAAACTCAGGCTGACTCTCACCTCCCTCTCTCATTCTGTAGCTCCCTCACTCTGCTACTCCCTCTCCACCTCTGTCTGTCTTTCTTTCTTTCTTTCTTTCTCTCTCACACACACACACTCTGCTGCAGACATGGCTGAAGCTTTCGTTGGCACGTGGAACCTGAAGACGACCGAGAAATTTGAAGAATATATGACGGCACTGGGTAAGTGTGTGTCTCTAAATACGCCTCACTCTCTCCTCTCTCCCCCGCGCGCTCATTGTGTGTGCGCGCGCATGCGTGTTTGTAACAGGAGAGGATGCAATGGTGCCAGTGCTGCATGTGAGCACATGTGCACATGCTGCAGAGACATAAACGCCGTGTGTGGTTTAAGCAGGTGTTAACACAGGGGATCAACAACGAGGAGAGGAATCAATATGAGAAGGAAATGAATAAATGAGGGAGGAAAGCGGGGTGAGGACAAAGATAGATGGAGAAGTTGTTGACCAGCATGGCCTGAGTGCTGGAAACAAGGGAGGGGCTGATGTCTCTCTCTCTTTCTCTGCACTCACTGTGGGAATGTGTGAATGGCAAGTAGATGGCACACACACACACACACACACACACACACACTTTAGCACAATGTGGGTGACCTTTGTTGAAAGCTGCTCATTGTCTGACCCCTCCATGGGTGGAGCTCAATGATGGTCTCAAGACCAAGGAGCTGCTGGGACAACAGGACACAGAGACATTCGTACACATACTATCTGTGTGTAAATAGACTAAAGGGCGAGGTAGGTTGTTGTTGTTTTAAGGGTTTCTCTTTGTCACAGCATGAAAGAGGCGCTTTCTCCGCGTTAAAGGCTTGTACCTACTCCACAAGAACAGAGACATGTGGTTTTTTTTTTCTCTCCAGACAAGAACATTAACAGTTAGTTCTGGCCAGGACATTTTCTATTTCACGAGAAACTCGAGGGCAGAACTCCTGGTCCTCCTAGTCTGTGACCAACATTTCTGCATTAACCACGTCAGATGACCACAAGAACTCCCAAACGAGGGACTGCAAGAAAATAACGCATCATTCTTATGTTGCAGCCCTGAGAGAGCGAGAGAACACATTTCTTTAGATGTGGTTTTAGGGTTGGGGTAGATGTTGAGGCCCCCAAAGATTCAGCAAAACCTCCAAAGCCCACGCCCAGATCACACAACACAACAGTGAAGTAAACGCAAAAATATTTAGTTTATAGCCCCCTCCCATGCTACATCACAGCTGGTCGATAAATCCAGTAACCCAGTGTATACGTTTCTTAAATAGTTGCAGTCCAAAATCTGAAACCACAGTGAACTGAACTGGCAAAACCCAATCTGTAATTACCTGACATTTATTGTGATAATTAGCAATATCATTTGGAGTAATGTGATAATGTTTTGGCCATATTTTCCAGCCCAGTGCCAAACAAACTACTCTACAATTTCCCTTTAAAACTTGTATTATGTGACCAGGTAGCTTTTACGTTAAGCATGTGTAAACGGGTATTCTCTCCTCTCCTTAGTTTTGGAAAACAAAAAACAATGGTGAAGAAAGAAATTAGTAAAATTTGTGTTCGGAGTCCAACAAGAAGGGGAAACTGTAAGTTATCAATCAGGAAGCACCCGAACTGCATTTTTGTCTAAATTAGGACTAAATTGCAGCCCTACAGTTTTCACAACAACTACGTCCAAGGACCACATTTTGGGAATCAGTGTTATGTATGAGTATGGGAAAGGACATGCATAAATTCAGCCCACACATGCAGTAACTTGTGTATTAAGTGGATTGTCATTGTCTCATTTTCTTGCTCTGGCAGCAACTTCTTTGTGTGAACCAATGAAGTCCATCATAGCCAGTCAGTCACACATCGACTGAAAGGAGCATCAGTCATTATTTGCACACATGCGTGTCTGGACAGGCTGTCAGGTCACCAGTGCCGGGTTGAGTTGAAAGAACACATACATGAACTGACAGGAGACAAACAGGAGATTAGAGAGCGCGATAGATGACAAGGAGCCAGAGGGCAAAGTCACTGCTACTGATTTCTACCTCTTTTGTCAACATATCTGCGCTGGGATATTTAGTATACACCTTTAATTAAAATATTCCACAAAAGCATTAGGGATAGTTTATGGCTTCAGATAATCAACACTTTGATATACATCTCAACAACAATGGGATAGATGACTGTGGGATCATGTTCAGACCAGGATGAGCCAGTCTGATACTCGCTGTCAGTCATACTAGTCATAACTACTGGATTGGATATCGCAAAAGTTAAAAAAGTAAGATGTTTATCCAGTTAATCCATAAACTGTAAATACCACAGTATTGCTTCAGTGAGTGCAGGCTATGGAGAAAAATGCTCTCTGTCTTCCATTACATGGTCCCGGCACCACTCGACTCACCTCGGCACGGCACGCTTTTTTTTTTTGCTTTTCCATTAGTGATCGTACCTGGTACTTTTTTTTTAGTACCTGGTCTGGTTTCCAAGCGAGCTGAGCTGCTACTATGTGTGACTCTGTCAGACGGCCGTGCACTGATTGGTCAGAGAGTGCCGTCACTGGAAGAGCCATGAGCGCGACGTCCGACATAAGAATCAAACCGAACGGTGCCGAACTGTAGATCAGTTAAAAAGACTTAAAAATCCTGACTACATAATCTCAGACATTTAGCATGGAGGTGTCTCAAATCTCAATATTTAACAGAGGAGTTTGGTGCATTAGCACAAAGCGACAGCACAGCTGAAAGCCTGCGAGCCGCATCACTAACTCTGCCGCAGTATCCAGTGACCGTGTCAGACAGGAAGTACTGAACTAATCTTTTTAATTAACTGGTTCTAATGATTCAGTTCCACTGAAAACAACTGCTTTACAATTTGGAGGTACTATAGTAATGGAGAACGATCTAAACCGTGCTGAGGCGAGGCGTGCCGGGACCATGTAGTGTTAAAGTGACATTAGTCTGCAGTTGTCCTGTCAGCTGTGTGGACTAAGGATAAGATAAAAGACGAATAAATAAAATCTAATTAAAAAATAAAGTTTATTTTCAGTGAATTGAAATGAACTGCCAGCATTTGTGGCTTATTTCTTTCTTCACAATTGTGTTCAGGACAGGCTAGTTGTTTGAAGACACGATGACACTGATATTGAATCGGTTACATACTAGAGTTTGTGATATTTGTCAAAAGTTTGTATTGAATTTGTATTTATACACGGTTTGTTGAGCCAGCCCATGTACGGTTCTTATTATAAACTTAATAAAGATAGTGTTATTAAGGTAATCTATGTATGACCACCATAGCAACTAACCAACATGGGTTTTGTTTTTCCTCAGGTGTGGGCTATGCCTTACGCAAGTTAGGCTCCATGACCAAGCCCACCACTGTTATCTCAGTAGAGGGAGACAGTGTGACGGTGAAGACCCAGAGCACCTTAAAGAACACAGAGCTCACCTTCAAGCTGGGAGAGGAGTTTGACGAGACCACCGCCGACGACAGGAAAGTCAAGGTGAGAGCTTTAGCTTTGTGTTGAGTGACACTTTCAAGGCCAGACCTTGGATTTAACCTGAAGCTCTCGTGTTTAAGCTCTGGTGATTTTCCTCATCGTTGTTGATATAATCACTCTGTAAACAGTGTCACATTATTTGTTAGCTGCACCTGGGGAAAAAAAAACAGGCTTTAGCAAGCAATACTATCAGACCTGACCTGGGGAACATTTGTGTGTATCCACCAGTTGTGCACAGGTGGTCGTGATGAGAAGAATATATCCCATCAAACAGCGGAATGGCAGGGTTTTTGCAGTATAATTCAGTTCTGTATCTTTTCATGTGAACACGTCCAGACGGAAACGGCGCAAAATTTGTCTTTGCGGCTTTTGAAAAGTTCCCCATAAAGACGGCATCGTGTCAGGAAATATCTCCGTTGGGCTGTAACGTTACACCAAAAACAGAAGATGTTGTACACACAGATATACTAACAGAAATGGGAAAATAAGGTCTGTTTGTTTACATTTCATGACTTTACACACCCATGGCAACTTGTGAGCAATTGGAGACGTGGGTAATGTGAACATGAGCAGATCATCTGTCACAGGTGATAATACATATTTTTGAAAGAAGTAACACATTCTGCCTCATACGAGTAAAAAAAACAAAATTCCCAAATGTTTTCCACAAACACAGCATTAAGTCTTCATACATGTGAAAGCCCCAAAAATGACTAAACACTGGCGTATGGCATATACCAGGTGTCAAAAGAATTGAGATCCATAGGAAGGAGATCGGAAGTCAGCTCAGTGTCCAAACAAGGGTTTTAATCTTGTACAAGAGGAGCATTCACAAAGCAACACACAGGATCAGTTACAACGTGAAGACTCCCAGTCTTGTAGGAATCGCAAGGTATTTATCTGTCTCAATGAGTCTGCTATCACCCTGCCATAAGGTGCAGACCCCCGCCTCTGCAGGGTTTGTTATCTCGCTGACCCTTTTGTCTCTATTCACATGTCACATCAAACAGTTCCTAAAACAATACAAATGGTCACTTGTCACAAGTCGCATCAAACAGTTACATTAGCAATACAAAGTGTCAATGGTCTCAGGTCACATAGGTTGCATTGAACATTTGTCTTCATGTATTACATGAGGTGCATAATTCCCATAACACCAGGCCTGTAGCGCTGCCACAGAAATGCAACAAAACTGGAGAAGACCCAGTAAAATAGCACAGTCAACCTACAACTGTAGCTTGAGTTAACTGCATGAAGATGTACTGACTATTTATGATAACTATTTAAGCTTTTTTTCAGAGAATTAAAACAATTTTTCAGATGTTAAGCTTCTAAAATGTGAATATTTTCTGGTGAAGTTGCTCCGTACAAAGAATACTATACTAATACTAATATTAAAACTGTATCATTTTGGTAATAATTGAAAAAGAATTGTCCGTTGCAGCCCGAGTTATATCAACTGTGTGTTTTTCTCCTGTTGTTTGCAGTCCCTTGTAACATTGGAGGAAGGTAAGATGGTGCACATACAGAAGTGGGGCGGCAAGGAGACGTCTCTGGTCAGGGAAGTCAACGGAGACGCCCTCATACTCGTGAGTACTCTGCGCAAATGTACATATTAGACTTTTCGTACGCGTCTGCTTGTTGTGTCATCGCTCTTCTTCTTCTTCTTCTTCTTCTTCTTCTCCGACACAGACACTCACACTGGGAGATGTTGTTTGTACACGTCGCTATGAAAGGGCACAGTAAGCTAAAGCCCTGGTTCCACTGACTCCCGACACCACCTCCACCCAGGCTGAGCATGGTGGCTGCAGAATCAACTCATTACATTCTGTATACTGTCAGCACTGCTGCTGACCGTGACATCACCTCCCGCCATCTCTTTATGCTGTCTGTGGTGTTCCTCTTAACCAAGAGAGACAACTGAAGAAGATTCCCATTCGATGAGCTATTGTTTTATGTTCTCTCAAATGGCCTTTGGTTTTTATTTTATTTTGTTTTTTAGAAAATGTGTTCTGCACAGTGTCTGTAAAAGTGTTTGACGATTTGTTCCAAGTATTGAGAACTGAAAAATAAAAAAGTGACCACACTGGCAAAACTGTGAGACTCATTACTGACAAGTTAATAAGTGTCTCAGTGTGTTCTGTGTAAAATACAGAAACAAACTGCATGCTGAATTTTTGTGACGTTCTGTGTTGCAGTTGAACATCCCACACCTCACACTTCCTTGCCAAGTGTATTAAAGAACCTATATATCATTACGCTGGCAACAAAAAGTTAAGGATATATATGTAAGGGGTTAAAAATGGTTACTTTCTTAGAGCTGATCTGAACCGAGCTGAGTCGCTCTGGTGAAAATGAAAAACAAATCCATACAATCAAGTGTTTGCATTTGTACACAAGCGTTTGTCTTTAATTTCACACTTGCAGTACTAACGTCTCAGATTGTAACAATTACGAGTCATTTAAATATTGTGCTGGCAGCTGTGGCCATCAGATCATTTCATCATTTATTTTAAAACTTGAATCAACACTGAGGCAATGTTTTAAAAAAAAAACAAAACTCAGGTCTAAGCGCTGAAGGGGAAAAAACCCACATGGTGCATGAGCTCAGTAGTAAAACATAGGTACATCTGGGTGATCCAAAACTGGGAGCACACTTTCCATCACAGCTGGTTTGACAGGACCTCAGGTTATTTATAGCCATGTTGCATGTGCATGTGAATGACCCTGGCTAAGTGACAGGAAAGTTTTCGTTAGATATGCGTGTACTGTTGTGCCCTGTGCTTGTACATAATGCGCGCGTGTATGTTTCATCTAAATTTGGAGCGTTCCTGCCCACAGTAGGTCAGTGTCATGTGTTTGGGCACTCGTTGCCAACTAGAAGCAGGGTGAAGGGTAGAAAGTGCTCATATGGATCCTCATCGAGCAGGGATCAGCAAGTACATGGGGCCCAGGGCCAATATTTTTGTAAGCAGTTGAAGATTGGGCCAAAACATCGGATCCTCATCAGGCAAAGTGCCTTAAAACGTCTTCAGTCAGAAACAAAAACCCACGTTTGCTGCCTTGAGCAAACAGATTGTTACGAAGACTTATGTAACTTTCGGATTTATTGTGCATCATCTTAGGAATTAGTGCTTCTTCTTTGAGCCTTACATATAATAGTTATTTTACTTCCCAAAGCTGGCTGTCCATGACAACAGCAGTGTTTGTTATTTGTATTTTTCAAACCAAACATTTAGTTTAGGTTAACTGTCAGTTCTAGCAACAGAATCTATTTGACTCAGTTCATATTTTTTCAGAATAAAAGCTCTGAACTTAATATGAAAATATAATTTCTTTGTGTGGATAAGCAATTGCTGACCACTGTCATAGAGGTGAACTACATCAATTCGGTGAGAAAAATTTGGAAGATTGAAATGATCAAATGATTCCGTCATCAATGCGGAAAGGTAGCACACTTTCGTCCTCTAGAGGGAGACGAAAACCCTCCATGGTCAACAACAAACATTGACGTACTCTTTGGAGGTTGATCGTGATGTTTAACTATATTTAAGGAAGACAAAGTCATCTCGTGTCTGCCAGGTGCAAAAGGAGACAAGGGGGACTGAGACTGACCAACAAACAGGAGTCATTACTGGGGGAGTTCACCGAGTTCACTCAAACACCTGCAGCTGAAAAACAATCTATCACACTAGCCCTACACGCAGAAACATGGTATCTAGGTCAAAATCCTAACATTAAATTATCTTACCTTACACCTTGACAAAGGGTTATATTTTTTTTTTTTAAAAACAAAGTTTGGTTTGAACATGACCCAGCCTGATGTTGTGTAAATACTTCAATCCAGCTTTGAGACACCTTCCTTCACATGAAAACATGAACGTTATCTGACCCCTGGAGAACCTCCAGGCCCACGCTGACCATTTCTTTCTTATGTCAGCAGCAGCAACATTAAGAGTTCAAGCTCCGCGAACAAAGACATCAAAGGCTTTTTTCTTTTTTACCTTTCCAAGTAAAACACCTTTTTAATGGGGTTAACAGTAGACATGCAGGAAGTGGGGTGTGTGTGTGTGTGTGTACTGTGAAAAAGTCCTGGAGACAATATAAATACACAAGCATGTATGTACACACAAGTACACAATAAGCAGCAGACAACTTAAGGATATCGGCATTGCATGAGGTTCCTGTCATACTTTGTTTCCTGGTTGTATATTTTACCTCTTCCTCTCTCTGTGTGCGGCTTCTTGTGGATTATAATCAAGGTCTGATCCTCTTACGGATTTGTTTTTACTGCTTAATTTCTGCTTGATGGATTTCCCAGAGCATTAGAAACAGGATATCTGGATTTGAGGAGGGATGGCCACTTGCTGCTGTATTGCTCACAGTATCAGGTTTCACATGATGAATGAATCCCCCTTCTCCCTTGAGGGAGACTGGGGTTTCATTAGGACAAGTGGGTCTTGTCTTTTCAATTTTTGTGTTTGCTCAGTTTCCATCTTTAACTTGAGGGGGGCTAAATGTGCTTGACTGATTCTATTTCAAAAAGCTTGTGGTGGAGGAATGACTTTGAAAAGACAAGTGTAAGTCAGTCACTGTCTGTTTCTAACCACTTCCCCTTTTTGCATCTGGGAGATAGCTGCTGCTGCTGTACTGTGTGTCGCTGTCTCAGCTGTTTTTGTGAGATTTGTGTTTCTTGTGTTTCTTCTTCTTTTTGTCCTCTCTGTCGTGCGAGCGCTCGTGGCGCCTCCTCTTGGATTTACACTCCCCACTGTTGCTGCTGCTGCTGTCGCTCTCCGACTCCTTCCTCTCCCTCTTTCTCTTTTTCATTTTCTTCTCCTGAATTATAAAAAAAAAGAAAGAAGTGCAGTAATAAAAGGAACTTGCATAGTGATGATGGCGAGATATGGAAATAGTGGGCAGCAGTTTCAATACCTCAAACACATAACAGCACTAAGCCTAGACACTAAGAAAGACACATAAAGAGACGTGGAAGACAGCTGGAATAAAAACACTGTTTTACAATAAAGCTGTTGAATATTCACCTTCTTCTTCTTCTTCTTTTTGTCTGAGTCTTGCTGTAGTGCAGCTGTGGAGGTCTGTTGCTGTGGCTGCTGTGGCTGCTGTGGCCCTTCATCGTCCTCTTCAGGCAAAAGAGCGTACTGCAAGCCCGGAGCAGAAAAACAGTCCTTTGTAAAGTGACCTGAAAAAGAAAGAATCATGAATTCAAATGGTTGCAGAATTTTCCCATTTTAAGATATGACAGTGAAATGTAATGTCGGTGTTCCTACCTTTGCAGCCACACTTTGAACAAGTCGTGTTGAGCACGGCCTCCAGTGTGATCCTGTTGCCCGTTTGGTCTCTAAACTGCCTACGTCGTCTCGAATCCTGCCTACAGTCACACACAGGTTTCTATAAGACACAACTGTACATGCACAGACACTAACAAATAAAAAGAAATGCCAACACTTGCTCTGCCATGACATTGTTGGGGTCCAAGTCCCGCCCTGTTCCCTGATTGACAGATTTCATTGAGAAGGACATCTTCACCTTATCATCCCGAATCTGATAAGTGGAGGACAGCGTTGTGGTCACCCTTGTTATATTACATACAATTGTGTGTGTGTGTGTGTGTGTGTGTGTGTGTGTGTTGTTACCTCTCTCCCAATGACTTTAATCCACACCTGTTCACCCACATCCACAATTTCTGAGGCACTTTCCACCCGGGAAGCTGACATCTCACTCACATGCACCAGGCCTGAGCAAACAACAGAAGCAAGTGGAGATGTTCAGTCATTTATTTAAAAATGTTTTAATTTAAATTACAGCCTGACCAATATATTGGTCAAAATGTGCAGATATATTGGTATCCACATCAGAAAGAAACAAGAAATGAAAGGTGTGTCAACAAGAAAGGTGTGCCAACAAAAAATAGGTTTCACAGCAGGTTAGTAAAAAGATTTCTTCCAAATTCACTTCATTACAAACTTTTTTTAACCAAGAAGCAGCTGGTGCTGAACGTAACCCATGAAACTTTGCTCAGTTTGCCCTCCAGTGGCGATAATGAGAATTTGGTGTTTGGTTATACTTGCATGAAAAAAACCAGTGACACAGACACTAACTTTGGAAACCAGAATCCTGCATCATCTGCAATCAGACTGCTTTAGCTCTGCCAAGTTCCTGTTTGCATTATATCTTGTGCTGCTTACTTATTTATATTGTGGTGATATTTTTAAACCAACTGTCACTGCTCTCTTTCTTAGTCTTGTAACTTATTAGTTCTCTCATTTTGTCTTTGGAAGTGTTCTCTCTGTGACTGATTACTTCTATCTCTCTATCAGCTGTCTTCTATCTCTTTTCTGCTCGTATCCACAGAAATTATCTATAAAGATACTGTACATAAACATCCACACTGCACACACCTTCCTTCTTGTATCCTGGGAGTCGGACAAAAGCTCCATAGGTTTGCACAGAAACCACTTCTCCTTTGGCGATGCTGAACAGTGGAGGCAGACCCTCCAGTCCAGCAGGCTCCTGTGCTTGTCCATCACTGTCAGACATGTTGTCAGTAGAGACAGACCAGTCTAGAGGAATGATAAGGCAACACAATCACTTGTAGTATCCTAACATGGGATAAAATCTCCTGTTGGATGGTTCTGTTTTTCCATCTACAATAAAGTAATCAATCACATGACACTTAAAAGAAGTGATCAAGTTATAAGGAAAACAAAACAATCTAACTTCCATTTAAAGTTTAATTATCTGTTAAAGGAACGGTATGCCTATCTTATCTTCACCCAAGATTAGATTAAAGTATTGTGTCAATCGTATCGATAATAATTCTGTTGAAATTACAACACTGAGTTTATCATCTCTTAGGATAGAAAAAAGTGCTCTCTACTTAGTCATAAAGGTTTCATAATAACACAAGTCGCCTATAGCAGTTAAAAGATGGCTGACAAGTTTCTCAAAACTGGTAAGTATGTTGCCAAATGTCTTGTTTTGTCCACAAACTAAACTGTTCCAGTTTTAATTATTTCTTTGTTATACAGAGCAAAGAAAACTGAACAATCTGAACAACTGTTTGGATTATTCTTAATTATTTGTTATCTTTTCCCTCTGTGATTGTATCTGTAAATGTTTTTTTACTGGGTGTGTAACTAAAACTGAATTAAAATCACGTTGACCAGTAAATGGCCCCCCTGCTCGGATGCTGCGGACTCATTTTACAAATATGTGACTGCTGTATTTAAATGAATGAAACATGGATAGTATTAAACGTGTGTATAAGGTATTGAATAGAATAATAAAACTGTAGTAACGTTACATTTGTTCTTTCACAATGGGAACAGCAGCAGTGAGGCTAGGCTAACGTTAGCCAGCAAGTACTGTCTTCTTCCAAGCTTAAAGAAAAATAACACACATAAACTGATAATAACCATTCCATTGAGTAAAAAACACGGGTTATAAAAGACGTAATTAAACTATATACCAAAGTGAAACATTACTATAAAACATCGTTACCTTTAATGTAAGCGGAGCCGATTCTGTTTCACTTCCGGCGCAAATAAGGACGACAACAACTACAACAACCAATCAACGCAGTCTAATCAGGCTCCAGCCAATCACACGCCTTATAGCCGCCGGAAGTAGTTCCTCTCTGGTGTTGGACGGTGTTACTCCGCTGGACGTCCGTTCACGAAAGGCGCCCGTTTATTTTTCTTGAATTGTAGCTTTGAAAATTAATCGCTTTCTCCGTTTATTTTTTTCGCAACGAATATGATTGATCCGAAGAAGAGACCAGCGGATATGGCAGTGGTTCCTGCCGCCGTGAAACGTCCCCGGACGGAGCTTGTGGCGGCGGCTCAGTCTCAGCAACTCGTGGCAACGGTAACGACAGAGTAACTCGTTGTGGGCAGAAAAGAAATGGGAGAAACTCAGCAGACAGGATAAAACAAACACACAGTCATTGTTAACCTCTTTAATCTGTAGTAAAGTGCATTAAATTGACTAAAACTGTGCTTAAGTTTAATTTATAAACGGAACTGGGTTATTTACAGCTGAGCAGGAAACGAGCATTCAGAGACGTAAATACTACGATTTATTTAGGGCTGAGATTTACCAATACACTGATACTGGTGAAGCATTCAATTCAGAATCAGATAATATAATATCTCCTAGGACATTACATTTGCAGATTACCTCATCCACAATCATACAAACACTATATTATATGTCAATGGCACAGATCAACAAATTGATTCAGTTGATGAAGATCAAAATGAGACACCTAAGGTAAAATAATACAAATGGTAGTAAAATGAGCCTGTATTTACAACTATATCATAAGGGAATATGTATTATGTATTAAATTTGAATCAAAAACCAATACAGTTTTATTTTAGTTAATGGTACTTTTGACGCGCTTCACATTTACACAGAAACTAATGATTATTGTTGTCATTATACTTTTCCTTATTTAAAATTAAATATTGGTAAAATTGTTAAATTGCCTTTTACTAATTGTAGAAAATGCAGTCATTTCCCAAAAGTGGTGTTTTGAAATTGTTTAGCAACAAAATACTTTTGCTACTTTCAAACATGCACTATACTTCTGAGATTGAATGGAGGGGCTATATGCTCTGTATACTAGTATGTCAGCAGAAGTTGCTCTAGTGATTCACCTGCCAGCAGCTCCCTAGTATAATCTTTGGTCCAAGTGAGTTTATTTGAGAACGCAGTAGGAGACACTCTGGAGAATCCATAGCAGGGGAATGGGTGAGTGTCCATCCTTCTGGATCTGGAGATTCTCCTTCTGTTGTGAATGTGTCTCACTCACACACCAAACTCCAGCCATTCCCCCAGGCTTGCATCTGAAAACCACTGTAGTAAGTGAGTGGCTGGAACTCGTCAGTTTGTGCTCCAAAAACGACTAACCATTAATTGTGTCTCCTGCTTTAGGGCCCACCACGAACATCCAGTATTCAGGCTCCAATCATGCTGATGTCTGGCCATGAGGGCGAAGTCTACTGCTGCAAGTTTCATCCCAATGGTGCCACACTGGCTTCCTCAGGATTTGACAGGCTCATATGTGAGTTATTAACATTTCTTTTAACATGTCTGTTAAAAATGGTTTATTCTGCCATGCTTATGAATACATTGTTGTACTCTGTGTTTCTTTGCTGCAGTGATGTGGAATGTGTATGGAGATTGTGATAATTATGCCACACTGAAGGGCCATAGTGGAGCAGTGATGGAGCTGCACTACAACACAGATGGCAGGTATGAAAAATCACTTCTTCTTTCAGCTTCTTTTGACATGTGAAATAAGTCCTTCTACATCAATGATTTAGTTGATCGGACTGATAAATATTTCAGGTAAGAGATGCCCATCAGTGATATCTTGCTTTGTATTTCAGCATGCTCTTTTCAGCGAGCACTGACAAGACTGTAGGTGTGTGGGACAGTGAAACAGGTGAGAGGATGAAGCGTCTGAAGGGCCACACATCCTTCGTTAACACCTGCTACCCCGCTCGCCGAGGGCCACAGCTTGTCTGCACCGGCAGTGATGATGGAACAGTCAAGGTAAGATTTGTCGTTTAGAATTATGAATCTGACGATGTATTGAGGAACATGTTGCATGGTCAATGACTCATAGTGCCCCTTTGTTGAGCTCTCTCTGTGTTTGTCACCTTGGTAGCTGTGGGATATTCGTAAGAAGGGGGCGATCCACACTTTCCAGAACACCTATCAAGTATTGGCCGTCACCTTCAACGACACCAGTGATCAGATTCTGTCTGGAGGCATCGACAATGACATCAAGGTACAGAGCTGAAATTTGTGCAGAAAATGTCCTGCACATTGCTGGACCATGAATGCTCTATGTGCAGAAATTAGGCCTGTTGTGAAATGTCATTGCATTGCATTGCATTTTAAACCTGAACAATTACAATAGTTTCTTTAATCGAAATTTTAATTTGAACAGAGTTCTTCATTTTTGATTGCTGTATTTTATTCAAATTAAAACGTGTTATAACGTGATATTTTTGACTTTGTCTTGTGGTAATGCTCAATAACAATTTAAATAATGCTTTACGCAGTGAAAATTTAACTGATCCTTGAATTGTTAGTGTATTTGATTCTTTAGAGTCTTTTTGAGTCTTTAAAGACATTTCTCTGCTTAGGGTTGCAACCAATGATCATTTACATAATCCATTAATCTGTTGATTATTTTCTCAATAAATCGATTGGTCATTTGGTACAGAAAATGTTTTTGCCATTTCCCAAACTTTTCTGTTTTCCACGGAGCAAAGAAACCAGAAAACACATTGAAGTAGCTTAAGGCTTGTTTGAATCATTAACCCTCCCACACACACACACACACACACACACACACACACACACACACACACACACAATTAATTAAGTAATCGATTGTTTGTTTCAGCCCCAGTTTTAATATGTTTTATAACTGAAATTGTCACCTTTACATTAGTCACACACTGTGGCATGACATGCGGCACCTGTTTATCCATCAGTTGTTTTTGTCAGCACCAGTCTTACTACAAGGTGGCGACGTGAGGTTGTGCTGTATCTTGTCTTCCTCTGCGATGATCTCGTTCATTTTTACAATTACCACGACAGCACTATTCAGAATTTTGGAAATATTTCCTACTCATTTTGCACAAATTTCCAACTTCTATGATAACATTCAGGCATTCAGTGCCAGATAAGCTTCACCTCAGACAGAAGACAGCAATCCCATGCATGCATGGTTACAGATAACAAAATCTGGGAGAGCAACAGAAAAGATTATTTAACATCTTTTAGTTTTATCTTCTGTTACGTTTTCCACCACCGTGGCTCAGCTTAAATATATGCTGAAGGGAATGAATGGGGTCATTCAGTGTGCTTTGTATTTTGTGGCTCATCGTGTTCACTACTTTTGTTTACAAATATTGCTGCAGGCATTTTTGTGTAATCTAAGTTTAGTGTGTGTGTGTGCAGTTATGACTTTCTCCATTTCTTTTTACGTCTGACTTTAACCACACGTATGATGGATGGTTTTCTGTTGACTGAATATAAATTTGAATCTTCTCTTTGCTCTGTTCATTCATATAGTCCTATAATACATTTCCCTATAGAAAAACAAAACTGTGAGTTGCTGTTGTTTGTGTTGAGCAGGTGTGGGACCTGAGGCAGAACAAGCTGATCTACAATATGCACGGCCATGGTGACTCAGTAACCGGACTTGCACTGAGCTCTGAGGGATCCTATCTTCTCTCAAACTCCATGGACAACACAGGTAGAACAGGATGTGTATGATCAATGTTCTCTCAGGACATGACGCTCGATTTTCTGTCGCTGACTCTTTCATTTGTCTCTTTTATTGTGTGTCGCTGTGTTTAGTGCGTATCTGGGACGTTCGACCATTTGCACCCAAGGAGAGATGTGTGAAGATCTTCCAGGGCAACGTTCACAACTTTGAGAAGGTATATCATGAGAAGCTCTGCAGCGCTAAGTGAATTAAAACACATCCAGTATTCACACATGTTTAGGACTGATGCACTGCTTATATACTGAAGGTGTGGGAAGTAGCAGTTTTTAACAGTATAAAATATGGAGGAAATTAATTTTACCATCCAGCAGAGTCAACAGAGCTAAAACTAGATGTTTTTTAATGTGCATTTTTGATTTAGACGTAAAAACAAACCGTTTGATAAAGATGAAATATTGCATTGAAGTTATAATGCTTGAGGGAGATGGAAAAGTTGGCACAGTAATTAAAAGTAGATGCAAATTAGTTCAATGGAAATTATTTATGATGATGATTTTAGGGCCATGCAGTTGGTGTAGCACTCTTTGCGACTGGTCGGAACAAGGGCCTTGTATGTGTGTGTGGTTTTCTCTAAGTTATCCCACAGTCCAAAAACATACAATATGGGGATTAGGTAAATTGGACACTCTAAATGGACCATAGGTGTGAGAGTGGATGGTTGTTTGTCTTTATACGTGGCCCTCTGAGCCCTGCTGAGATTGGCACCAGCGCCCCCACACTCCTCATGTGGAGTGGTAGAAGATGAGTGAGTGAGTGGAAATGATTTTGGGGAATAATAGAGGACATTTAGAAATCGTGTGGACGGCTAAGAAAAGCACCATTCCTCCACTTGGTGCAACAAGCCAGTATTCCTACATTAATGAATTAAAGCAGCAGCAAAACACCACCATATATCAACAGCTATTTGTGCTCTTTAATGGTTTAATCAAAGTTGTTCCTTGTTGTTATCCTTCTGTGGCGACATGGACTTTGGCGTCACCTACTGTTTATCTCAGGGGAGTCACTTAAGTTGATGGAAACGCATAAATGCACACACATTTTTAACAAATCTATTGAGTTTACAAGGCATGGTAAAGAAAGCCCAACCATTGACTTTATTAAAAACTATTTATGCATAACTAGCGTTTTACAGCTTTTTTTTATCTTGTTAACTGAATCTGCTTGTACATAAGTTACTCACAGCTGCCATCCTGCTGGCAGAGTTTGCGTGTGCTGCCGACCACAGCTGTGGGGACATCGCCTTTCATTCTCCCTTGCCTCTCCCATCACTCTCTGCTCTCCTTTCTAATAAAGAAAGTCCCGTCTTTTATCTAATTATAGTAACAGTAGCTCACATGCAGAGTGGATGGATGCTTGTGTCGTCTTTCTAACATCTGTTCCTGTTGTTCGTTCAGAATTTACTGAGATGCTCCTGGTCTACTGACGGCAGCAAGATTGCTGCAGGTTCAGCTGATAGGTAAGAAGACCCCTGCCAACACACACACACACTTCCATTAATTTTTAAGGTTCTGCCTCATTAGGACCAGGTTTTGGTCTCCATGAGGACTACTGGTCCTGGCAAGGTCAGTGTTTATGCCAGAAAAGGTCCCAAAGAGGTAACAAATACAAGTGCACACGCATACACACAGGCTGGCTGGAGGCCAGGGTATACTTAATTATTAGGTTTGGGGACATTCTTGTTGCCAAAGTCCTGATGTTCCCTGCAGGTGACTCCTCAGGTTCCACTTCCCTGTCATTCATCTCCTCTCTCATCTGTCTCACATAACCAATGAGACATTCCTGGGCCTTATCATTCATATTGTATGATAAATGAGCGTCCACTACTACAACAACAACAACAACAATGTAGTATAACATATTTTTTGAGCTCACTAAAACAATTAAACAAGTTTTAAAACCGGCAAATTATTTGCAAACACCTGATAATTAAAATGACACATTTCAAGAATACTTAACACAGCTGCACTGTACTAACTTACAGTTACTACTCAGTTTTGTCCATATCTGTAATATTCACCTGAATTTTAAAGGGAATTTTCCAACCATTTAGCTTCACTCTGTGCTGTCACAGCCATGTAGGAACCACAAACGGCTCCATACGTTTAAACACAAATTGAATAAATACAATAATAATTGTTTGACTGTGTCTGTGTTCACAGGTTTGTGTATATTTGGGACACAACATCACGTAGGATCCTGTACAAGCTGCCGGGCCATGCTGGCTCTGTCAATGAAGTGGTCTTCCACCCCGAGGAGCCAGTAGGTGAGTTAAAGAGCCACTTTATTCTCAGATTACACGCTGTAAAACATGTTGGAAGAATAGGACAAAACAACTGTGAAGGCGGGAGGAACAGGTTTGTGAGCTTTCTCAAACTTCATGGACACATTGGCGAGAAGATCTCCTTTATGTTCATGTGGTTTTGCCTGATTGTGTTCAGGCAAAGTGCAGGGTCTTTTTAATCTTAGTTTGTAACTCTAAGACTCTAAATTTGGTTACAGAAACATAACTAATGCCAAGTGTTTTTTCCTTCCACACAGTGCTGTCTGGCGCCAGTGATAAACGGCTCTACATGGGAGAAATCCAGTAGGATTTTTGTGTAGAAGCTTGGATACGTATGTACAGTGTGTGTGCGTGTGTGTGTAATTGTCCCACTGTGGAAGTAGAGAGGTGGTGATCGGCCGTGGGTTAAGAGTCGCTGTAGTCTCATGTGCTACAGTTGGTCTTAAAACAACCTCAGGATGTGTGTGTAAAGTTTATTACACTCAGTCACAACAACAACGACATGTTTTTTTTAAATCTGGATTTGTTTCTTTTTAATAAACTTCAATATTCTGTAAAAAAAAAAAAAAAATGGTGTCACATTTGTTTGCCATACTGAAGTTTTCCTGTGTTTGATGTGTGACATGTGATTGACACATTGAATCTTTAATGCATTCACAGCAAATGAATGGCTTTTTATTTTGATCTTGACTTAAGGGTCCCCAGGACCTTTTAGCCTCAGGCACAAAACTTTTCTCAAAAATTCTTCCTGACAATGACTACAACAAAGAGTGAGCCCATTTCAAAGGTGCTGTGTGTGAGAGCCCATTTCAAAGGTGCTCTCTGTGTGTGTGTGTGTGTGTGTGTGTGTGTGTGTGTGTGTGTGTGTGTGTGTGTGTGTGTGTGTGTGTGTGTGTGTGTGTGTGTGTGTGTGTGTGTGTGTGTGTGTGTGTGTGTGTGTGTGTGTGTGTGTGTGTGTGTGTGTGTGTGTGTGTGTGTGTGTGTGTGTGTGTAAAAAAAAAAAAAGATTATAACAAATGGAGGACTCCTCCGCTCTCCCCTTTTCCCAAGCTCGTCAGGGAACTACAGTTTACATGCATTTTAAAAGTCAGATTTTAGTCCGAATATGACAATGAGGTGGTTTTCTTAATGTCATATAAACATGTTAGTCCTGACTAAAATTTGGTTAGTCTTAATCGGACTAACATCCCTGGATAATGTGATTCATAGTCTGATTACTCCTGCCTGTATATGCCTAGTGGGACTGGGGTCAGACTTGGCGTTCTGCGCAATTCATCCATCCATCCATTATCTACCACTTTATTCTCCACCGGAGGGTCGCAGGGGGTGCTGTGCCAATTTCAGCTGACATAGGGCGATAGGCGGGATGCACCCTGGACAGTTCGCCAGTCCATCGCAGGGGCACACACAGAGACAAACCATTCACTCTCACATTCACACCTATGGTCAATTTAGAGTGACCAATTTACCTAATCCCCATATTGCATGTTTTTGGACTGTGGGAGGAAGCCGGAGAACTGCACAATTCAATTCAATTCATTTTTATTTGCATAGCACCAAAATCATAGCATACATACACCCAAGACACTGTCCATATAAAACTTCCTACACACACACCAAGACTACCTCCTCTGTCTTTGACCTGGAAATAGGAGACAAAAAAGAACAAATAGTGCGATGGCATCAGCGAGAGTGATGGAGAAGTTCCCTTTTGAACTGATGGAGACGAGATTTGAAATTTAGTCTAAAAATTTCAAACTGATTCAATACGCAGTAGCTTATAGAGCGATACAGACTCAGACAAAACATTGTGCTAAATGCTTGTTATTGTTAGTTTGTATGTTTGGGTTGTGGTTCAAATGTAAAACTTGTGCTCTGGCTGATTTGTTTGTTGTGCAGCTGTCGAAAAATGTTGGCGCAAGATGGCTGCCTCCATAAAGCAAGGCCCGTCAAGGCTTGTCCTGTGAAAACCATATTATTTTGTTGTTTATTGTTGCCAGTTAACCCTCCTAAATGTTACTCACTGGGCCATTCATTAAGGAACAATCCTTATCTATTCAAAAATCATTAAATTATAATATTAAATATGTGTTGTCTGGTTATAGCATGAAATGATTTTCGGCCTTATTGATTGTCGTGGCCCTGTGATAACCACCTCTGCGGTGCTAAAATCTGCCCTGTGATCAGTGAGCATGCAGCATTAAACCACACAGCCCGTGGTGACGAGCTGAGATTGATTAAACATGGCTGTTAATAGTGTGCTTTCCGCTCTGAATAACCGCAGGCTGAGCGGAGCTGCGGGCCACAGCACACTCTCTACCCTCTCTCTTTCTCTGATGGAGACGGTGGGAGCAGACTTTCTTATTTTCGGCTGTCTGAACCTCCTCCTCCTCCCTCCACCACCGCGACTCCTCCGTTTCTTTTGTGCTCCTCTGAACGCCTCGCGGCGGGGCTGCCGCGCGGCCACGCGGCCACGCGCACGCACGCGGGTCTGCAGAATCCAAGCAGAGCTTCTCCTCGAGGGGGTCGCGGTGACTGAGCGAGAGAGAGCCAGCCCCCACTCCCTGCCTTCCTCCTCCTCCTCATCCCCGACTCCTCCTGCGCCCGCCCCGGCACCGATTGTTGACAAAAGACGCTGCTTTCAGACGGAGCAACGGAGCCCAGACCCCCGGTACCGGTGAGTATATCTACCCGTTAACTCAACTTCTCTCCCTGAACAGCTCAAGGAGGAGAGGACCGGGACGAGCGACTCCTCCGCTCCCGGAAAACCGTGAGTCACAGCGGGCTGCTTTGTGTCCGCATGTAGCCCAGCGTTAGCTGTGTGGTAGCACTGCGGGGTCGATCCCCTCCTCTCCTCCGCCCCCGTGTGATCCGGTATCATATGATGTTCATTTTGTGCCTGTAGCCCGGGGCTTACTGTGACAGCTCTCCGTCTCTCTTTGTGTCTTTGTGTGTCCCCGCTCCGGAAGGTGTGGCCGAGGTGATTCGGTGGTCGGCGGTGGTCGGACCGCAGCGGGCCGGCGTGAAGTGGACGCCCCCTCCTCCCTCCTTCATCTCCTCTTCTCCTCCTACTCTCATTCTCCTGAAAATCACCCGCGGCTGGTTATTTACCGACAAAACTAGCAGCCAGGATGGGTCACACACTGTGAGTCGATAAGGAGGAGGCGGTGGCGGCGGCGGCCCTGGGCTGGTCAGTTTAGCCGGTAATGGTGTGAGCTGAGACGACCAGGCATTCTGGATCTGACCGGGGACTCGTCGTTTCCCCGGAGCCTCCGCGGCTCCAAGCCGCGTCCTGAGCCTTCAAAGATGGGGAAGTGCGACGGCAGATGCACGCTGCTAGTGATATGCTCACTACAGTTGGTGAGTGTGTACTTTAAAACCGCGCGCGCGTGTGTATGTGTAGTTATTTCTTAAGGACCACTCAAGAAATAGTATAAACACTGACTTTGTCAGGACCAGTAGTCCTCAGGGGGGCAAGAACCAGGTCTTATTGAGGTAGAATCGTATTATTCTGAGGCTCCGGTTAAGGTTAAGGATAAGACTTGGCTGTACATGCATGTGTCCTGACATGAATACCTGCATAAATATGAGTGTGTGTTTCAAATCAAACCAGTTTACTTTGTGTAACCCACATTTGCAAATCTCAGTTTACAAATCTCAACTCCCCCCAAAAAACTTTTATCAGAGGGAAAAAAATGGAAGAAACCTCAGGAAGAGCTAGAGAGGAAGAATCCCTCACACAAGAGGTGTGTGTAGACAGCAGTGTTTGTGACCAAGGCTGTTTATTTCATCATCGTATAATCTTCTCTTTTACTTGATCAGTGGTTTGGATAAAAAAAATAAATGCAGAAAATATGAACAATCTTAATCTGTTTCCCCAAGCCTCTATATGGTGACAGCCACAATTGTTTTGTTTTGCCCACAGACACATTAAATATTCATATTTAAGAATATGAAATTATAGTTGTAACTTGTTTATTTTATGAAAAAAAACCTTAAACCAATTAATCAATAAAAAAAAAAGTTGTTGATTTATTCAGTAATGGATTAATCAATGCAGCCCGAGTATGTGCGTGCGTGTGTGTGTTTGGCTGCCTCTGTATCACTCACCATGAAGATATAATTAGAGCAGCGTGCTACAGACGTTGTAATCAGACATTTTTGTCCAGCCTCTCTGTACTGACACTGAAAAAGGTTTGAGCTGCAGCTGCTGGTTCAGCCACGCCACATTACAGGCAAGCGTGTGTGCCTTTGAAGCAGAGGGAGCAGTGCAGGGGGTGCTCTGGTGTCAGGGTGGTCTGCATGTGTGCAGAAAGCGAGGGAGAGAGAGAGAGAGAACCATGTTTATGTAAAGTAGGGGAGGGGACATCATGCTAGATACTATATTATCGCAATTGAAAACACACAATAAGTTGATCACGGTCAGTCCGTCATTGTGATAATCAACCATTCTGGCAAAACCATGTGAATGTGAAGCATGGGAGGGACATGGAGGCCCTGCTCACCATCTGGTCTCCATTCTGGAGTTAAAGTTAGCCTTTCCTTGTGTCCACAAATAGCTCCAGACTATTCCTCTAAAATGTAATAAGTATGTAATATGAGCCAGTATCATCTATTCCTGTAATGAGCATGGGCAGCAGCAGTGTGAGCAGCTGGCCGTCCAGGTTATTGTTTGTCGGGCTGATGAGTTGTTGTGTGGCAGGGGGATTCAGCCCATAGATTCTCATTAGTTTGGGGGAGCTTTTAGGGGTTGCTCGTCTTTTACAGTCACTGGACTGGCTGCTCCAGGCAGTTACCATGGAAACAACTGCGGCAGACCTATGTATGTGTGTCCCTGTCACTGTCTGTGTGTGTGTGTGATTTAGTGTATGTGTGTTGTGTTTGTATGTGTGTTGCATCCTCATTTGTGAGGGTTTTTTATGTGTGCGGATATTCCTTTAATACGTGTATTTGTGTTTATGTGACACCCCTCCCCCCTCCCTCCCTTTCCCCTTGTCCCGTAGGTGGCAGCCCTTCAGAGGCAGGTATTTGATTTTCTGGGTTACCAGTGGGCTCCCATTCTGGCCAACTTCCTGCACATTATGGCGGTCATCCTGGGCATGTTTGGCACTGTGCAGTTTCGTTTCAAATACCTCATCTTTGTGAGTATATATCCATCACCTTGTGATGATGTCACATCACCTTGTGAGCCTGGGTGTGCAATTACATTCATAGAGAAACTGATCTGTGTGTGTGTGTGTGTGTGTTTTGCAGTATGCAGTATGGCTGGTCCTCTGGGTGGGTTGGAACTCCTTCATCATCTGTTTTTACCTGGAGGTTGGAAACCTCTCACAGGTAAATTACTCGGTTGATGGAGAATCAATCAGAGAACAAAGTCGCTAAACGTTTTCTCCATTTAAAGTAGATTTAGAGAGTCAAAGATGCTCTGGTTATCCTCCATTGCTACTATGAAATATATATATAAAAAAAATTCTTTGTCCTCCATAATACCTTAATTTATATACGTATTCGGGGTTTGGATTTTGGTCGGACAAATATGTTGCTTTCTTGGTTTCAGTTTTTGGAGTTTATTTATATAGTGTGCACACATCTACATGCTGTTTTTCTTCTTCAATTACTGTCATGTTCCCACTGAAATAGAATCATGTAATTAGTATTAAAAAAGGAAGATAAAATCTAAGGGGAACAAGCCTAATTACCTCAATAAAGCTCATGTCTTGAAGTTACTTTCAACTCCTGATTGGGAACCACTCAAAGTCATGTGTCATACAAAATAAACACTGTTTTCTCCGTGATGAGATTTTGTGCTAAATTCAATTTTCTTCTTTGTGGAACCTGCGTGTGTGTGTGTGTGATTAGGACAGGGACTTCCTCATGACGTTCAACACGTCACTCCATCGCTCGTGGTGGATGGAGCACGGCCCTGGTTGCCTGGTAACGCCGGTACTAGACTCACACATGGCCCCTGATGACCACCATGTCATCACCGTCTCCGGGTGTCTTCTCGACTACCAGTACATCGAGGTGTTGAGTTCAGCTATTCAGATCCTGTTGGCTGTAAGCATCTGACACACACGCACACACTTGGCAATAATACAATTGTTGTATTGTGCCTTCATTACAACAACACACACTGTTGAGTTGAGGTAGAGTGGGACATCTTTCAACTAGATGGTCCAGGGCTTAATTCCTAGTTCCTCTAGTCTACATCCTCATGTATCCTTAGGCGAAACACATAACACTGAATTGCTCCTGGCAGCTGTGTTTAAATGGGTGTGAATAGGAGAATGGCAGACCTGGAGTGTTAAGTGCTTTGAGTGGTGAACACTAGAAAAGCACTATATAAATACTAGTGATAAGACAATATACAATATTATCGCTCATTGTGATAAAAAACAACAACAACACTTGCAACCATGTAAATCCTGTCTACCTCACAGCATACATTCCTGTTGATTTGTTATTGTGTGCCGCAATGGGTAGCTGCATCTTTCCTCATGATTTAGATTCGATTCAACTTTATTGTCATAACACATGTACAAGTACAGGGTAACGAAATGCAGTTTAGCATCCAATCAGAGGTGCAAAGAGCAGCAAATGCAGTGTATGCAGTATGTACAGTTAAAGAGCAATTATGTACAGCAGTATTTATTATGATCTTATTTAAAAATACTTTGTTTGCCCATTTCTTTATTGCTTACACTCATTTTCATGCTAAAACATTTTCAGAAATAGCGTGCCAACACTTTTGTATCCGTCAGCGGCCAAAACAACAACAGTCATTGCATTCCTGTCCATCTCCTCTCTTGCAGCTCTTTGGCTTCGTGTACGCCTGCTATGTGAGCAAAGTCTTCCAGGATGACGAGGACAGCTGTGAGTGCTTTTATCTTGTCGATGCTCTTCCCGTGTCTTCCTCAGATACTCCAGTTAACTGTTTTTCCTACAGTGGAGTGGCATTCTGCGTTAGTGATCCACAGCTTTGGAAGGGATTGCTGTTCGCTCATTGTTTTTTTTCTTTTTCTCCTGCCTGAGTCATGCTGATCACAGCAGAGGATTCCCTCTGGGTGATCATAGAGCTCCATCTGTAGGGAGTATAGGCGGCGTCTGCCAGAATATTCCCACCATCAGAGTCCAGAGCGTGTCTGCTGGTTAGTGCAGACAGAGGCTCTTCTTCTCTCTCACTCTGTATAACCTCCTGCCAGTCACAATATGACACCATGAGGGTAATCTGCTGTTAAACCAAGTGTCCGTCCTGTCACCATGTTAGGGTAATACACATGTCATAACATAGGGATCATAATAAGACTCACATGACATGTAATATTGTTGCTTTTTATTTATAACTAAACAAGATAGTCGGACTGATACAGAATTCTCAGTGTCAATATCAGGTTTGATTTTGAGTTTGAAATATCTACTTTTTTGCGACACATCCATTAGATTTCACTTATGTACAGAGAGAGATTATCTGATAAACTATATAATGGCATTTACAAACATTTATTGCTACTTATGGACTGATGTAAACAGATTTGTTGGTTGCTTCTTTATTTTTTTATCTCGAGATCATGGAATAATCTCCTGATCAGTGCATCATGCTGTTAGGTCTATTATTGTGTCATATCGCAAGATAACACGATAAATGATCGCATCATCACAGGGAAAGAGGTTTTGGTATCCTGGGATAACGCATTTGATTTATCTGGTTAACTAGCTAATTATGCCGTCATGTTGAAATAAATGACTTCTTTAGACATTTAAGTATTTATACCAGATCCTTGGTAAAGCTGCAATTAGCTGACAATTAGCCATAATGTGGCCGGGTTGATTTATTTGTCTAATTAATACTTGCACCAGTTTACTGTATTGCATGTTATAACATCAAATTTTTCACCAGATTTTTTTTCCCCCTCTGAATCAAATGTGAAAGATCAGACAAATGTATTCACAACACAAAGGCAGTGAGAAATGTTGTTTTAGTGATGTTACAGTTTCCATTGTTTTAAAGGAATACTGAAAGCATGGTGATATTACCATCTGACGCCTGCATGGATTTTCATGTCAAAATGTGACGATGCCATTGTTTCTCTTTCCTGTCTCCTTTTTAAAGTTGATTTCATTGGCGGCTTTGACTCTTATGGTTACCAGCCGCCTCAGAAGTCCTCTCATCTGCAGCTGCAGCCTCTTTACACGTAAGTCACAAATACGTATTTCCTCTCCTTTTCCGTTATTGTGGAACATTCTTCTTTGAGGGTATACCATCCCAAGCTCTGAGGTCTAATAACAGGCTGGGGCCCTGGGGCGATCAGGCCTTAAAATTTGGTACAAGTTACCCCTGGAAATGAAATCTGCCCCCACCATTGAACACTTTAAATCACTTTTAAAGACCCACCTCTTCTCCAAGGCCTTCACTTCAGGATAAGAATAGTCAACCAGGACACTTAGATTTGACCTTTTTACTATTTTATTATTTTACTGTTTTACTTTTATGTTTTATACCTTTTATGTTGCACTGTGCCTGTAACTCTAAAGTACTTTGGTCAACCTTAGTTGTTTTTAAATGTGCGCTAGAAATAAAACTTGACTTGACACACCAGTAATTGAGCAACAAACATTAACAGTGGAACCCTACTTTCACACAAATGCTCATGTTATATAAATCCAACACCCCCATTTTATATTAAGGCTTCTAATCTCCCTCTCGAGCAAAGGTCTCAAACTCAAATGACCTTGGGGTCACCTAGCATCTAGTCTGGCCAGTAGGGGGTCCATCCATCTATCTTCTACTGCTTTATCCTCTACATGAGGGTCATGTGTATATATAAGTGTATATATGTATGTATATATATGTATAAATATATATTTTTTACATATATATATATAAAAATGTATTTATGATACAAAATAATTGCTAAAAAATATCGACAGCCACATCAAATGGATAGGTAGAGCATGAGTTTGATTGAGACCTCTGCTCTAGAACCATAGAGGATATTACAAACTGTAGGCGGACAATTATTAAACTATACTTAAAGTGTCAAATCTGTGGAGTGCCTCTGTAATGCAGTCATATCATAATATAACAAAGTAATGTCAATTGTATAAATCATCTGTGATCTCTTCCCCCTTTGTGTCCCAGGGCTGGTTAATTCTGGGTAGCGCCCCCTTCAGGCCCAACCCAATGGACGGCGTCACTGTGGATGCGAAGTGGCAGTTGTGCCGATTCCACTCACTCTGCGTGTCACAGTTTACCCCAGCGATCGACTTAACCCCACCCAGAGGGAGAGGCATCTGTGCGTGTGTGCATGTGTGCTTGTGTCTGACGAGAACTACAGCCCTGATTAGAATGTACAGAGCTCAGGGATGAACCAGCATGCCAGGTGGTGAGATAAGATGAGGGAGAAGTGGGAGGCACTGGAGGGGAGCACAAGCTGGGGACACCTCTTGTCAAATCACCGAGGACACACTTCACTAAACTGCCAGCTCTCAACACTCCCACAAGTGTGTGTATGTGTGTGTGTGCGTGTGAATGTGTAACTCCACAGGACTAGCTGATGCTTTGTGGTTGCACCCCTGGACTCATACCACTCAGTGCCGTTGTGATTTTTTTTTTCGTGTGCCTGCGTGCGTGCGTGTGTATGTATGTGTGTGTGTGTGTGTGTGTGTGTGTGTGTGTGTGGCGGGGTGGGGGGGTGGGGATGTAGATGGGGTCACATTATAAAAAGAGGCGCAGCTTGTACCTGTTGTCGTTTTAGAATGTGGTGATGTCAAATTAGAACAGTCTTACGATTCCCGTTCCCAAAGCCAACTTTCGTTCCTTACTCACGTGTCGTTAAAAGTCACTGTAATCACTGTAAAAACACAATATTTTTTACTTACAGCCCAGGTCTGTTGAGATAATACAGCAGAGCTGGTGGGGAGGGATTAATGAACTGCTTAAAGGATCAGACTGTCAGTATTTTACATGTTTTGTTGTTCGAAAGAAAATCCTGGGGAATGACCAAAACTGACAGCACTTCGGTCTGTCACTTCTTCCTAGCTATTACCGTTTGTTTTGTGCATCGCAACAGTCACATTCATTCCTGCATACATGTAGCTTTAAAAGAAATTACATTCAATTTGTTTGTAAAGGCACAGCGCATAATAATTGGTGACCTCTAATGGTGAAACTCCACATTGCAACACACTCTCACCCCTCCGTTTCCAAAGCATAGCAGGAAACTATGGTGGCTTTGCACCATAACACCATCACCATCAACAAAATGTCATGTAAGATAGTGAGCTGTTACTCCTCTTTACATGGTAAACTTCCAATTTAGAACACAGAATGGTTTTTCCATTGGACTGCTGTAGAAAAATGGCAGCCTCCATAGAGCAAGGCCCTTGCCTAGATATATAAAAGGCTTATTCTATGGCTATAAAAACCACAATTTCAAAGTCATTACACCCTTATACATATAAATGTATGTGTAGTAATTCAGTTTCTGCCTACAAACCCTCTTAAATGTCACACACTGATGTTTCCAAAGGTTTAATCATTTCTTGTCACCTGTGCTTAGCAGAACTGTACATAGTGCATATGTTGTGGAAAACTCACTGCAGCAGAATAAACTAGTGCCCAACTTCACTGTAATGAGGGACCATTTCACAGATGTGATTTTAACAGTTTTGTTCGACAACAGGCTCTGTGACAGAGAGTCAGAGGCTATGTTGGTCGTTGGACACACACATATAAAGGATCAATTTGTTGTTGATGTTGGTCTCGTCATTGGATTTTGTTGACAATAACAAATACATGGAGTAGCGGCAGACTTGTCCTTTTTATATTTCTGGATTTGAACAAAGCTCATTTCAAACGTCCAGTGGAAGGACACTCGGTTTTCAGGGGGATAAATTCAGCCTATTGTACAAGTGATGCTGTGGACTAGAGATACAGATGGCTTTGGGATCAGGTGTTAGTGTGTCTATGGGGGAGGGGGGGGGGGATACTGTGCATGTAAATAACCAGCCAATGATTGTTTTGTTGGTACTATTTAGAAGGGGTGGGGTGGGGTGGGGGTGCATTAGCAAGTGGGTGGGACTGGGGGAGAAGGGAACACATATCAAAGATTTTCTTTATACCTCTCTCTCTCTCATCCTCTCTTTCTTAAATGACTTCATGCCTCCCTCTTTTAACCCATCTGCAGCTAGTTTTCCCCAACAATGTCGCTCGCTAACTACATTCAAGCCCGCAGCTGAATCACTGGTCTCCACTGAAGCATGGCCGTAAAAAGGAGAGGGAAACATCTCATGTGCGGAGACAACAACCGGGTAGTTTTTTGTACCTGGAATGGGAGAAGGGAAGAGGGGAGTAGAGAGACAGGTATGAGGTGAAAACCTTATTGGGTGTAAGGTGATGATTGAAATAATAAAAATACACTTTCTACATTAAGCCTGACTTCTGTTGTTCTCTCCACATTTTGTCACTTGATTACACTAATCGTGTACTGAGGTAATATTGTATTGGTAATGTGATTTATAGAAGGACAGCCCATCATAACACTAGGAATAGGACAATAAAAGATGTTACCATGATAAGGAGATCTTACAATTATGTCAATAACATCTCAATTTTTGTGATTAGTTACTTTGAAGTGTCACAAGGGGGAGCCTGCATCTTATCATTCACTGCAGGATCTCACAACGTGCAATTATCTACTTAGAGATCCAAGACTTGAGAATGTTCACTAGAAAAGTATGTATTCTAATGTTTTTGTAATGTTAGAGGTGAGTTAATGTGTTTCCTCCACTTGTGTAGGCTTTCACAATATGAAGGTAGAGTACTGACAGAAATTCCTGCCCATTTATGACATCATTTCAGGCTGTAAAAAAACAATTATATTACTGGATCATATAAGAATTTTAATAGCAGTCAATTTGATATCATTTCCATGTCATTACCATAGATTTTCATAAAAGAGCAGCGATATACACTGTGTCAACATTACGTCATCCACTCAGCGGCTGGATGTGGACTTCTCTAACGTGTTCAGACTCTGTGTCTCCGCTGGCTCAAGTCCAAACAGCCGCTGGTTTATTTTATGCTTTTGTGATTAGGACCAATCTACACTACGCTCTTTTACACACCGGACACTGACTGCACAGCCCATTCCAGATGAGTAACGGAGCGACCAGCGGTCACACACGTGACGCAGCGCGTTGCCATGGCTGCCAAGCTCGGCGTAACGTTATTGTGTACAGTCCCTTCCCGTCACAATCATCCAGATGTCTATTTCCCCCCTTTATCCAGAGACACGATGACACTTCTTTAATTACAAATAAATCAAACGTTATTTTCAACAGAAGACAACGAAAGACAAACTACATACTAAAGTAGATATCAAAAATAATAGTATTTTAATTTCCTCATATAATGAATTAATAATGCTCTGGGACTCTTTCTCTGCTGGGCCTTTGGAAAAATGCAGACTAGCAAAGTAAACGATCGCAATAATAAAGGCACATTCTGCTGAATTTTGCTCTGGAGTGAGATCAAAGCTGCCTGATGACCTGAGAAGCCTAGTGTCGTTGTAGTCCAACTATAATGACACTATTCTCTCTCAAGTTAAAAGATAACGTAAAATAAATTCAACCCCAATCAATTATCATAAATGTTTTACATGTGTGCAACAGTTTATTTTTAATGTGTTTATTTATTCGTTTGACTGATGTCTGTTGCTCCGCACAACTGTACAGAGCAGCAACGTCAGAAGGAACACTGAACAACAAGGTAAGAACCAAATTCTATCGACATTACAAACACGCGCATAACAAAGAGACCGGTCCGGTTTGACTGTCCCTCCTCCTCCTCCTCCTCCCTCCTCCTCCCGGTTGGCGCAATGAACCGCACGCGCTCCCTCATCTCTTCCCGTCATGCAGCGCTCTCGCCTCCTGCTCCTCCGTCGAGCCGCCATGTTGTCGGAGTGAAATCCTGGGGTGTCAGAGAGAAACTGGGGCCAAAATCCGCGACCATCCACCCTCTCCGCCGGTGAGTAGGGTTTATTTGGCAGCCCCGTTAGTACGGTGTGTTGTTTGTGCGTTTATCGGTGCCGGTATTGCTGCTCTCGGGGCTCTGCGATGGGTGAAATTGGGGTATTTTGTAAGGCTGAAGCGACTGCCTCCCTTTCTGCTGCCTGCCTCCTTCCTCCCGTTGTGTCGGTCTTCCGCTCCAGACAGACAGCTCTCGGGCCTTTGTTAGCATTCGCGTCACAGGGAAGGGTGGCAATGCAGAGTCGGCAGGCGCCCACAGACCTTCGGGTGAATAATTTTATCACTACGGTAATGTTTTGGACCTGCTGCCGCCGTCAAAATCACTATGTGTAGCCCATGTTTGGCTACAGGTTCGCCCGGGCTCCGCTTGTGTCGGGAGGCCGTGTTATTGTTGGTAGACACGGGCAGTGAACCCCTGTAACAGACCCTACAGTCCTGGCGTAAGTGGATGTTCATGCATGAAAATGTAAAACCGCCGCGTAATTGTCACGACCCTTCTCACGGAGCATCCGCACGTTTAGTTTCGTGTCGAAGTGTCATGTCTGCCGGGGTTGAAATATGTGGTTGTGTGTGTGTGTGTGTGTATATATGCTGAGACACCTAACGCTGTCTCCCGCTAGCTCTGCAGGTTGCCTGCTCGCGTTGTCACACCCCTGTTTGTGCCTGGTATGCGGTGGATTGATCACCGGTATTGAATAATGATTAACTCGCTTAGATCATGGAGCAGGGTGTCCGTTTCCGGGTGCTGACTTAAACTTGTAGCATAACAAGCGTGTGCGCTTCGCTCTGGGGAATGGCCACACGTCCGTGGATTTCCGGGTGTTTTTGTACCTGATTCCGCGCCGTGGCGAATGAATAAATATCCAGAAAAAACATCCTGCTAAATTAAGAGTGGAGGACGAAATCAGACATGTGTGAATGATCAGCTGTAAAATGGTTTGTGTTTATCTGTCGGAACAGTGGAGCCGGTCAGCTCGTGGTTAGTTTTTATGAAGGGGGTGTGTTGCACATGAGGCAAAGCTGCATGTGTTTGAACATTCAAAGTCAGGTAGACTGCTCTATGGCCCAGTAATTACTCTATGGCCCAGTGTCCACATGATCTATGGGGACACGAATGTGAAGCTGGTCATTTTAACGGAGATTAGAATGTGTTGGATAAGTAGAGGAGGCTGTAAAATACAAATTATATTCACATGACTTCTGAAAACCAGTGTGTCCACTGGTGACCAATCATAGTCAAACAGTTTGGTTCATACACATTGCACGTGTCTTGGGTTTATCAGGAATGAGATATATGTATATACTAGGGTTGCACAAATTGTTGTAAATGTATCACATTGGTGCAATATACTTATCTCAAAAGATATACGGGCAATGTAGTAAATGTACTTTGCTCCTCATGTTTAAAATATCTTGCCATAAAGACAAAAAGTGCTTGTTGGAATGGAAATTATGTATTTAAAAAAAATGTCAGCATCTGCATAGGTTACTCACTGACTGGGGTCCATGTTGGCAGCAACCCAAACCAAGAAGACATTACATTAACACTACATACTTAAGTATTTATTTATATTGCAAGTCACATTTTCATTGTGATATTCACTTTTACCACATGTTTTTCCAAATATATACAGCAAAGCTTGGTTATGTGACACAGCTGCCCATATCTTTCTCTACAAGGACCAGTTTGGTCAATAAAATAAGCATGCATTTCATGAAGTTATTCAGTTAAATGTAACTGGCGATTTTTGCTTCAGGTGTAAAATCAATGTGGAGGTTTAGGATTGTAGTGTTATTACATCACTGTAAAGATGTATTTGCATTTAGAAATCACAGCATGCTTCAGTACATCTCAGCAGCTGCACCACAGACCACAGCAGCCATAAATTGAATAAACAGCATTCTTTAACAAGATGGTGACGTTTATTACAGTATTGTTGCATAATGCCACACTTGTTTCAGCCAAGTATACTAAATAAACTGGCAAATGAGAATGCACTAGTGTGAACTGAATATGACCTGGGGCAGTGATACAGCCATGTCTCAGACTGGGTATTGATTAAAAATGCTTGATATATCGATATGGGGACTGATGTACTGATTCCTGAACAGTACTTTTTTTGGATACCAGTTATATGAAATTTGTTACAGCAAAAATTACTTAACTTTTCTTTATTTTGCATCTTGCAATACATTGCATTACATTTTTAAAGACTGGAAGTGGTTTTAAACACAAAACACTGACCAGAATTGTCTGTTTCCATCGATTGGTTTAATGTCTTACTTTAAAGTACCTTTGCATTTTTTTCCTCTTACATAATATGGCAGTAAACCTCTAACATTGAAATTAGTGTCTGCTTCGGGGTGCTTGTTTCAAATTGCCCTTTTTGTCTTTTCTGGCTAAACCTGCAGCCTTTGTTCATGTTATAGTGGTTTTCTCGTCCTTATCTGTAGCTGTTGATCTCAGGTCTAGTTAGTGGTTAGCGCAGTTGCCTTGCAGCAGTTTGCATGTTCTCCCTGTGTGCATGTCTGGTTTCCTTCCACAGTCTTTTATTTATTTATATATATATTTATTTATTTATTTATTTATTTATGTATGTCAGCTGGGATTGGCACCAGTGGCCTTGCGACCCACATGTGGAGGATACAGCGGTAGATGATGGCTAGATGGTCTTAAGATTAGCAGGTTATGTCACATAGTTTAGATCTTCAGCGCCACACAGGTGCACAATCGTGTGGCTGGCACTGTTGCCCCGCAGCAAGAAGATTGCCGGTTTGCGTCCTGGTTCCTTTCTCTTTGAGTTTGCACGTTCTTGTGTCTGTGTGGGTTTTCCCTGGGCTCTCAGTTTTCCTTCCGCAGTCCAAAAACACGCAGAGGTTTTTGAACACTCTGCCCCATGCGATAGATTGGCGACCTGTCCAGGGTGTTCCCTGCCTTTTGCCCAATTTCAGCTGGGATTGGCACTAGCCAACCTGATGTGGAAGAATAAAGTGTTAGACAAGGGGAGAATGTTGGACCTTCAATGTGATTATGCAAGCAGTGTCCCTTTTTTGGCAGCAGCCTATACATATGTCATGTTTGGGGTTTTTAGAGTTAATAGTTTTTTGTTTCCATTTTAATTCATTATGATTAGTTCCCTCTCGCATAGGTATATTCTGGTCTATAGTCAAACTACATATTAAACCAGTTAACACATCAGATTGTTTTTGTGATGTATTTAGGTACAGCCAGCTTTACAAGAATGCTGTTCACTATAAATTATACACTGTGTCAGATACACTTGGGATAGGTTTCATTTGCTACACCTGGTGAAAATTAAGGGTTTGATTAAATCCTAACTTCATGTAATCCCACCTTTATGACTTCAAAATGAAAAACATGTCATTTGTTAGGGCTATTTTACAGATGTAGTTTTGCTCAAGTGTATTTTTAAATTTATTTATTCTTGCAGAATAAATACAAATTGAATAGTATTAGAAACAGTCAGAAGGTTTAGTTTGTCTGTGAAGGTAAGATTTATTGTAGTGGTATTTTAGATGGCATTTTAACGAGGTGTACCAAATAGGCAGCTGAGTGTACTTAACCATGAAAACTGGCACAAGCTTCAATATTTGTGTTTTAGCTAACTCTCTAATTAATCCTGCTGGGAGTTACTATCACATTCATAATTGACAGATATTGGCCATATTTAAAAAAGTTCACCACAATTTTTTTCCGAAAATAATTAGAGCTATCATTTCAATTGTTGGTTAGGGCTGGGCAATAATTCCATAACAGTATATATTGGGATCAATAAACACGATTTAATATTCATTGATTTCATTTTTATGCGCTGTACAAACACACTTTGAGACGCAATGCATAATTGCTGTCGAATGGTTTGCCTCAGATTTGTGAATGGTTTCCATCTAAAAGGTTGGGCTTTTATTATCCAAAAGTAATTTTTAAACCAAAATAGTTATCTTTAACCTTCACTCAATGTATTTCTCTTTGGACAGGCTGTGGTGGAATGAGCAGTGTGTGTGTGTTGAAGAGGAAAGCAGTGCTCTGGCAGGATTCCTTCAGCCCCCACCATAGAACTACATCTCCCAGCATGCCCGTGGTGCTGAGCAGCGGAGGACATGCCCCTCCAACGGGGCAGACCCCTCAGGCCACACCCCCCAGCCAGCAGGTAACAGTCACGACATTTACACCTTCATAGAGTTCGTTCATTCATTCTTGGAAAGGTGTGATCATCTTGAAGAAAGATGTCACTCGGTACATTTACATGATGCTCGAGCAAATTAATTACTGTGTTTGGGACTTATATGACATATATGTTGAATCACTCAAAGTTGTACTGTGATTGGGAGTTAAAATACCTGTTGTATACCCACAAGTGGGCCTAGGTACTAGGTGTGCATGTTCCACAGTTCCCAACCCCCCGCTTTGATTCTTAAATTGTTGAAGTGGGTTGACGGAAGTAGAAGACATTCGCGAAAAAAACATGGCCAGACAGAGCTCAAAGAATTTAATATTTTAAAATTTGTAAGTGGTAGGTAGCCACATAGAGAACACACTTCATTCATTAGATCGATTTCCCACTAGTGCTTGTAGGGCTGGGTGATAATACAATAACCATATATATCGTGATAGACTCTTCCACGATATCAATAGAAAAAACATTGGATAGATTTAACTTCGTTAAAACAAACAAACAGAAAGTGCTAGAAAAATAGATGAAGCAGGTTCGGTTGTGTGAAAAAACACAGTCCCTACCTCGTAACCCAGTAGCAACCACGCTTGCAAGTCAGCGATGTGATTGGCAGTCAAACAGCCAATCACTGAACAGTCATGTTGGTTGTGCCATTCTCTTCCTTGTGTCTCAATTACAACAGCACATGAGTGCCGAGTGAAGAGGTGAGAATGAGCGCTGAAAGCCAAGAGATTGTTCATTTAAAAAAAAAAGGACGCTCTATCTCGCCAGTAGGGCAGATTACTTTAAGTCCGACCACAATCATCCGCAACAGTGCCGTATGATTTAAAAAAAAAAAAATGGAAACATTACAAAGACATAACTGAGGCAGTGGCTTATCACAAAGCCAAGGAAGTAATCAATAACTATCGATCAATATGAACTAGTTATATTGTGATATGCTTTTCAGCCATATCTCCCAGCCCTAAGTGCTTGTATATTGGGAAAAGGACAGTATTCCAATACAATGGCATAGTATAGCGACATCTAAACTGTGCATAGAAATGTACTGACTGTTAAATGTCCTGTCATGCTGTTTTTGTCACATGGAATCTATTGACATTGTTCAAAGCAGCTGTTTTAAATATAACAAATAATGAATTTGCATTCGCAGTTTAAAAAAATGCTGCAGATGCGAGAGGCTGCTTTGTCAGAGAATATTGACTGCTGCCTCTAATGGTCTGCTTTTTGAGGTGATTGTTTCCATGATTGTTTCCAATTGTTGTCTGGCATTGTCAGGAGGTTGTGTTATGCTGGTACACTGAAGAATAAGACAACTTTGACAAAAGCATGATGAAATTCAGACTGGTACATTTTTTTGGACTGACGAGGAGACAGAAATCAGCTTAAAGAACTGAATATTTTTAACTAAATAGGTGGTAGGTACCCATGCTTGACATGCTAACGACTAGCTGCATGCTAAACAGGAAACCACCGAATCCTAATGAGCTGAATGTGGGGGTTTCGCCCTTTAGCAAGCAGGGGTAGACCTGTGTCATTCAATAAATCAATTCCCCACTAGTTTTTCTATACTGGCGCAAGGGCAGTGGTCCAACTGGACAGCATAGACTTGGCTGGGCCTGGAAACATAAGAATTGTTCGGTAGGCATACTCCATGCTGCTGTAAAATGAGTAATACTGAATTCCTGAACACTTTCGTCTCAAGATGTTGCAGTAGTTGCATAGAAGAGTATCTGTACTCTTGGGATTGAATGAACCACAGTAGCTTAATCAGTGAAATGTAATTGCTTGATAACAAGGTTAGCATTTTTCTTGACTAACCTCAGAAAGAAAACAGTATCTGATACATAATAATTTAGTCTGATAGAATGACAGCTTGGTAAGCGATCTCTTGCGTGTACAGCAAATGACTAAGTTCTTTGATGATGGCGTCTTGAGGGTTATTTTGTTTTTGCCATCAAAATGGGTGAGACAGGAAGTCGGCACAAGCTTTTCCATTGAAAAGAATTGCTGCCTCCTGTCTGGACAAGAGAGGATGTGGTTGTGAATATCTCAATCTGCAGTGCTGTTGATTATGAAAGTGCAAGTGATAGATTTGGATACAGTTTGTAACATGTTGCTGTAAGGTTGAAAAATGTGAAGTTTGATTGTTTTCTGTGCCTTTACAGAAACCTGTGATTATTTTGAGCAGATGAAACACTCTAGATATGGAAGAACAGGCTAGAGTACAGTGGGAGTTGTCATTCTGAAAACACCAAGTTATTTGATTTTAAACACAGTTTTAAATGTTAACATCCTCCAGTTTATATGTATGTATATCTTGTATGTAAATACAGTATACCTTCATGTCCCTAGTTGTTGCTCAGATACAGTCTGCTTGTCACTGTTGCCAGTAATTTCAGGATAATGTGCATGTGTGTGTTTGTCTCCAAGGGTGTGGCGGGTGCTGGACGTTCCCAAGATGATGCCATGGTAGACTATTTCTTCCAGCGGCAGCACGGTGAACAGCCGGGAAAACATCGCTGGCCCACTGGAGACAACATCCATGACAGCCAGGTATGTATATGCTGCTGTTGCATAATACGGACACTGTTGCAGCACTTAACAGTTATTGTTCCATGTCGTATTTCGCATCTCCCTTTCTTTTTGGTTTAATAAATCTTTTTATTGCAAATAGGGGTACATTTACAATATACATCACTGCAATTACATGCTTTATGTTTTGTGGCTTGCAATAAACTTGTACAATAAAAGATTAAAATAACCACTGCAAGTAAAATTAACAATAAAGTAATTAGAAACGGCTGCATAGAGGCAGAACACAGGTAACACTTTTATAATACTGACCCCCTTGCACAGTATAAAGATACCCAACCCACACACAAATCTCTAGAGATCTGTTAAATGGTAAAATGTGACCAAATGGAGATCACAAAACACTATTACAGATCAAGGCTGCAGGGTAAGACGAAGGATAAAAATAAATAAAATAAAACAAATCAGTGCAGGAGATTAAAATGAGTTGTGAAAGGTTGCCTAATTTTATTTTTCTCAAGCTTGAGATGAATATTAACAGTATGATACGTCCAGCTGTGAGAGAAGATAAAGGAAGACTATTGCTTGAAATACATTTCATTTTTATGTAAACATATAAACATACCTTAAACATATTGACACCATTATCTACCTGCTGAATATGTGGTCCTACACATGAAACAGGTTTTTAAGTGTAAAAATACTTAATTAGCAGCTATTCAATATAAAAATAACTTGCTTAAATGTTTTGCACTAATCATCATTGAAGGTAATTACCAATTAACACGGGTAATTAAAGAGTACTCTCTGTTTGCACAGTGGTTGAGAGTGAGTCACATGGTGTCCCATTTCCTCATGTCTCACTCATCTTTCTGTCTCAAGGTTCGTTCCATGGATGAGTTGAACCACGACTTTCAGGCTCTGGCTTTAGAAGGACGTGTGATGGGAGAGGTGAGACATTAGGGTTAATGTTTGTAGTGAGTTGAAGTTAAAGTGACTAACTGTAAAAACATAAAACGTGTTCAAGTTTATTCAAAACAACTGCATTGTATGGCGTTTGTTAACATTCCACAGAAAACTCTGCCTCTTACTTAGACACCTGGCTGAAGAAAATATATAAAAGCAAAGGGTTCAAACACTGATTAGTATGTTGGTAACCATGGGAACGGGTAAAGTGTCTCAAGCATTTGGGTCCGCCTTAACTGACGGAGTAAAATTAAAATAACAGGGATTAAATGAGTGGCTCAGTTGCTTGGTGAACTGTGTAGCGTAAACTTGCTGACATTGTTTTTCTGGAATAGAAAGCTCTGTAAAATGTAGACGAGGTGCTTTTTAATGCAAACTGGTTGGACTGGCTGTTGGAATGTAATAAAGGCAATCTGCACTCAGTAACTCTGTTAATGTTGGACCAATGCCTTCAATAATTTATGGATTGTTGAACACAGTCCTGATGTTGATCAGGTCATACACGTCTTGTGTTTGTATTTTAAGCTCATCTGTGTAGATGGTGGTTCTTATAGTGCAGATATGCTCTGCAATGCATTTGATTACGAAAATTGTCATTGTGTATTTTTGTTTTTAGAAGCAGCATATCAATTCAGATTTATTTTCAGATTTTAATTTCCTGCAAACAATAGATGTTTAAGATTTGAGAAGTGTCCACTCATATGTTCAGTTATGGAATCAAACAAGTTATGTATACATAATTTTTCCTGCCATGTGCTCACTTAATCCTTGTGACTGTTTTTCCTCTTGTCCCCATTTTTACTCTCTTGCCCTATGTCTCTGCAGCAGCTGCTAACTGGTAAAAAGTTCTGGGAGACGGATGACTCTGGAAAAGACGGACCAAAGGGAATCTTCCTGGACCAGTGGAGGGACAGTGCATGGGGGGCCTCAGGTATGCGCAAATTTTATTTTTGTAAGTGATTCGGTGACATTTGACTTCATTCTTGACTTTTATTATTAGTAGGACCATCTTGTTTGAAAATGAATATATTTGGATTCCAGTGAGAGTAAAATAAAATCACCCTGATGTTCTCTGTAATCACTTCATTTCGGTCGAGTCGGATGGAGCTTGTTTGTAGAATGAAATGCTTCTGGTATTGTTATTTTTTTTTTTTAACATTAGATGGCTATTTCATTGACTTTATCTTCAGAGGTTTTAGATAAAGTCAGCGTGACTTTATGGTCCAGCATATCTAACTATATCCAGACTGGTAAAGATGGATGACTGTGAACCTCCAGACTTGTTGGATTTTGCTTGGTAAATCATAGAAGAAAGACAAAATTTCATTAAAACTGTAATCAGCATTTGGCTACACTGCTGATGCATATTTCAAAGGATCCCATGGAATTATTCTGATTCAAATTAAGTTTTCTCAGGAGATCCATGAATCCAGGGACAGGGAAAGAGACAGTGTCCACTTCTGTTAAGATGCTTGTATAATCCTCACCAATGCAACTACACAGCTATACATTATATCAGGGCTAGGTGACATGGCCAATAAGGTTACCAGGGGAAAAAAAAGTCAGTCAATATTGATAATTTATGATAAGGGCCTGATAATTAAAGATTGAATTTAGCTCCTGTAATAACATCTAAATACATATTAAGTACTTATAATATGGAGTTGGTCCTATTGCCACTATAAGAGCTTCCACACTTCTTGGAAGATGTTCCTCTAGATTTTAGAGGGTGTCTATGGGAATATTTGCCCATTCATTCTGTAGAACATTTATTAGGTCAGGACTGGCTCACAATTAGGGCTGAACAATTAATCCAAATCGCAATATGGCCTACTGCAATTATCAAATCGCAGGAGGCGCAATATATGATTAAGCCAAAATGTGTCAAAATATAATTTTAGATGAATTACTGTTACTTGATCTATACACATCATATTCTACAGACTGAAGAGAACATCTTTGTTTCTCACAGATCTGCACAAATATCACACAGTAATGATTTTGAAATGTTTTTTGTATGAAAATGAGAATAATGATGGAAAGATTAGCATTCCCCCTGATATCGCGAACCATATCGCAATTCTTGTCAAAATAATCGCAATTAGATATTTATTCAAAATCCTTCAGCCCTACCCACCATATCTGTTCCAGTTCATCCCAAAAGGGCTCGACGGGCCACTCAAGTTCTTCCACACCAAACCATGTCTTTATAATCCTTTTTTTGTGCACTGGGGCACAATCGTGTTGGAATAGAAGAGGGCCTTCCACAAACTCCCAAAATTGGGAGCATAGCATTGTCCAAAATGTTTTGCTATGCTAAAGTGTTAAGAATGTCCTTCATTGGAGATAAGGGACTGAGCCCAAAGCCTGACTGAAACACCTGAATTCAATATTTAACAGGTGTGGCCAAATACTTTGTCCATGAAGTGTATGTTGAAATGTGAAATTTAAGAGAAGGAAATATATTATGCCCTGTTAAATCACTCTCATGCTTGAAATGTTTGTGGACCACATACTTTGACCAACAGTTATTTAACTCTCCGGGTTTTCTCATTGAAGATCACTCGGTATCTCAGCCAATCATGGTGTCTCGTCGGCCAGGCCAGGGTTTCCATGGCGGAGGTGAAGTAGGGGTAGGCTCAGTGATGTCACCGCGGTCTGAGAGTGGAGGTCTGGGAGTCAGTATGGTGGAGTACGTCCTTTCCTCCTCACCAGCTGACAAGCTGGATTCCTGCCTTCGAAAAGGACCATATGTAAGTCTCTGCAGTGTTTCTCATCCTTCTCTAATGTCACACTGCATTGTCATTCATGCATTACACATTTTAAATTCCTGTAATCAGGATTTGACTTTTCTCTGCATGACGTTAACAATCTCGACTTCACATCCTCCGTACACCTAAGCTGCGATTCTTCTCACTGTTTGTCCCTTGTCAGCCAGTAGTTGTCAGGTTGTCAAGTGTTGTTTCTCTTTATGCTCATGTCAACCGTTTCCTCCACACGCTGTCATTTTGTGTGTCTAACATCTATGACTGTGGTGTTGAGCACGTCTGAAATCTGTTTTTTTTACTGTATCTGTTATATTTTCTGTCTCCTGCTCTTCACACAGGGGCAGAGGGATGGAGAGGTGGAGGAAGAGAAGAGGGAGAAGCCAAAAGCGACATTTGAGGCAGAGAAACTCAAGGAATTGACAGAAAATGAAGCAGACGTCATCAGTGATGTCATCAACCCTAACGGACTGCCTGTGCAGAATGGCCTTGATGTGGATGTCAAAGAGTTTGGGTAAGTCTTTGACAGAGGGACACACACAAAATAAAATATTGGTAAAGATTAGAGATGCATCGATTGATCCACCGGTGACCCGAATTGGCTACGCGTCAGAAGCGCCCGTTGGCAGAAGTGACAATGCATTGAACTCGGAAGATCAACAAGGATCATTCCCTCGTTTCCCTGCGCTTACTATACTATACTACATTGATATCAGCGCAGTATCAACTGTTGAGGAATATTTAGATGATTTGTCTCATGTCCTCACACAGAGACACAGGAGCTCAGCTTCATGGCTGAGACACAAATAGATCACTGCCGTTGTTGCGGGCGAGTGCGCCTGCAGTTATAAAACGGATCAATGATTGTTAGACTAAAACATTGAATTATGCCATTTCTGATTTGATCATGTTCTCAAAACGGACGGAACAACATAACAAAGACAAGTTAGCTTACCGTTTTTATACTGTATAATTTGCCATGTTTGTAGTCGAGCTGTGATATGCAAATTGTTGCTGGCAAACTTTGCATTAGACTTTTTTATCGCCATCTATTTTTGTAAAATGCTGCCACACTGACGTCTGTGACATGGGTGTTAGAGGACGACTGACTGTAGCTCAACATTAAATTAAACCACCAGACATTCTGTAGTCTTTCTGTCTCCTGTGGGTTGGGCTAATCCAAAATACTGAAAACATGGGGGTTGTCCTCTGCAGACACGCTGTTACCTGTGGAACAGGGGTGCTCTGAAAACACCCCCACCCCCATTAGCACTTGGTACATCCCTCCTGATGAAATCAAATTAACCATAGACTGTATGAAATTAACACGGCAAAAAGTCGACTTATCAGAACTTGAGTCGAACCAGAACGTATCGACTGATTAATCGACCAGTCGACTGGGACTTTACAGCCCTAATATAAATATCTCTATGCTGCCAGGCTATATATATATATATATATATATATATTTTTTTTTATTATTCATTGTTTTATTCTTACATCTGTTGTCATACAGATGTTTACTTTTCCAAAAATGCTTTTTAAGTTTAAAAGAATGGTTATTGCATAACACTGCACTTTTAAGGTGTGTGCACCATAAGTTAATCTTGAAGAATGTATCGGTTAACCTGTACCATTTCTTTTAACAGACAATACATGACTGAAAATTGGTTGTATTTCTATGTTAAAATTTTATATTTAAGAAAAGATAGAAAATAAATGTAATGCTGTGGTTTGAAAAATGAAATCGGCAGGTCAAACTCCATCAATGACCGGAAATCAGAATCGTCCCCAAAAGAAGCGGTGCATCCCCAGTAAAGATATTGTCTTTGCCCAACCTGCACACCCTTTATGTGTGAATATGACAACTTCTCTCGTCATTTTACAGTCGTCCCCCTGGCAGTATGCCACCCCCGGGCCCTGAGGGCGATCTGCTTGGGGGCCCTGGTGGTGTAGGACCTGAAGGCCTGACACCCTTGGGAGGTGGTGGAGGTCCCAAACCCCCTGAGGACTTCCCTGGTGTTGAACAGGGTGGAGTCACCATGGACCCCATGGAGTCAGTGATGGAGCCGCTTCAATTTGACTACAACTCCCAGATGCCCATGGACTCTGCACCCACTGTGGGTCTGTTTGATTATGCTAACCAGCAGCAGCAGGTAAGAGTAGTGTAAACGTCGCTGTTGATCTGAGGGAAACGATCATTTCCACTGACAATTAAATAATTTTACTGTTTTTTTTTATTCAGCTGTTTCAGAGAAACAATGCATTAGCGGTGCAGCAGTTAACAGCAGCCCAGCAGCAGCAGTATGCCTTGGCGGCAGCACAGCAGTCTCACATTGGTAAGCCTTTGTGTTTTGAGATGCTGTCGAATAAGCAGGACATCTGTATGTGAATTGTCAACTTTCACTAATAAAATCAATAACATACTCATTAGTCTAATGGTAATGTGAAGGATTACTACATATTCCCCATATTATCTTCAGCAATTGAAATAAACATACAAGTTAACTTAAGGTGCGTTGTACCCCCCTTGTTTAGTGTGGTTGAACCCTGGTCTTTCTGGTATGTTTACCCCCTTGGTACGGTTCATTTGGGTAGGTGTGAACACTAGTTTGAGACCTCTGAAGTGGATGAAACTTGGGTTTGCGCTCAAATGTCTTGCAAGTAAACTCTGGAGATGAACCTGTAGTGCAGACCAAGGAAGTGGACTATTAGGTGTGAATGCACCCTGAGCTGATATGTCGCACCAAAGTGGGACATGTATGTTCCTAATAATGTGTTACACTCAGGAATGTTAGATGTTTACTGAACAGTATTGGTTACTCTTCAACAGTGATTTGCAGGTGCTACAATTTCTAGTTTTGGTGGAAGAGCATGTAAGCTATTAAACACAAAACAACCCCACTGCAGCAGTTTACTTGAATGTCAATAATGCAAAACAAGTTTGGAGACTCTGTTGATATTTGCACCAAGGTTAAAGGGATGAAATCTGGACTTATTGTAAAATGAATTTACTAAAGCAGTTATCATGTTTCACTCCCACAGTTTGTTATTGTGTGTGTGTGTGTGTATATATATATATATATATATATATATATATATATATATATATATATATATATATATATATATATATATATATATATATATATATATATATATATATATATATATATATATATATATATATATATAAAAACCTTGGCCCTAAATAACCCAATTCCTCTGTGTTGCCAGGTCTGGCCCCAGCATTTGTGCCCAATCCTTACATCATCAGTGCTGCACCACCTGGGACTGACCCCTATGCAGCCGGCCTAGCAGCAGCAGCAACACTTGGTAAGGGGTCAACATTTTCTAATAGAAATATGAAGAGTTTAAAAAAACGGTCCGAATGTTTCTGTCTACAGTTGAGCTGTACATATACTATGCCACTAAATTGGAGTACTGTCCCTAATTGTTTAAAAAAAAATTGGTTTCAAATCATGTAAAATTCAGCAACACTTTCTGTTGTGAGACTCTGGGGGTGTGTCAGCTGGAGGAGCCTTGTTTCCACAAGTGGAAAGGTTCAGTTTGGCACAGTATGCTGTTAGTTTCCATTAGGAATAGTACCAAAATAACTGGCCTCAACCATTTATTCTTTGGCATCCTTTCATTGGGGTACCAGTGGTACAGTTAGGGTGGGGCTAGACCAGCCTGATGGGGCATCACTCCCTTGTGATCGGTGTAAATATCCCATGGAAGCCGAGGAAAATGTCCGGTCTGTCCTCATACAAAGCTTTGACGTATTGTGGAGTTAAACAGCCACAAACCGGGCAGGAAAAAAGAACTCCTGGATGTTGTCGTTCGTTGTTGTCACACCTCTACAATGTCACGCTATGTATCTCGCTGACGTATCCATCAGGCACCAAGTTGAAGCCGGGTGTTGAACTGTAGTGCCTAGTCTAGCTTGAGTCCAACTGAACATATACATGCAGTAGTAATTTGACTCCCATTTGCATTATGTGGAGTTAAGTTGCCATTGAAAAATTCAATTTAGTCATGTAGAAGTCTGATTTTTAGTCAAGCTAACTCAATTTGTTTTCTGACATCATGTAAATGTACTGAGTGTGTTTTTCCTGCTCGTCCCATCACACCAGCATTTTTGCATATTTGTGTTTAGGTCCAGCGGTGATGCCTCCCCAATACTATGGTGTGACCCCCTGGGGGGTTTATCCTGCCAACCTTTTCCAGCAGCAAGCTGCTGCAGCCAACAACTCGGCCAATCAGCAGGCGGCCAACCAGGGCCAGCAGAACCAACAGCAGGTCAGTCGGTTTTTACACATGCTGATGCTTAAGGGTGTTCTCTTATCCTGATGATTTATTACATGCTGCGCTGTGTGTTGGGGCATTATCTACTACAGCCATACATAATATAGTCACGTCTCCTAAGTACACTAGAGCCCATCTGCTTTGCATATTTGTGGATATTTTGACAGCTTCTGTCCCTGTGCATTTGTAAAGGTTATGCGCGCTGGAGGCAACCAGAGACCCCTGACCCCCAGCCAAGGTCAGCAGGGTCAGCAGAATGACCAGCTTGTCGCAGCAGCAGCAGTCAACTCAGCCCTTGCCTTCGGGCAGGGGTTAGCAGCCGGAGTCCCTGGTGAGAATAGCGCTCTGTAAACTGGTTTTATTACTTTGGCAAAACTCCCAACAAACCCAATTATATCTGCTGTTGTAACAGTGTTGCCTATAAACCTGGTGCTGATATTGTGCTAAAATAGCACACAACTCCCATATGTACAATATTAAACTAGAGGAAGCATTGCTTGGACTCTCCTCTTTAACATTCCTCTTTTTTTTTGTGTCTCTTTCAGGCTATCCAGTCCTGGCTCCTGCTGCCTACTATGATCAGACAGGAGCCTTGGTGGTGAACACTGGAGCTAGGAGTGGCCCTGTCCGCCTCATGGCCCCTGCCTCTGTCATCATATCTCCTTCTGCAGCACAAGCAGGTAACAGTAATTCATGTAAAGGCCATGTTCAGAAGAGTCTACACTGCCAAGGTTTTAATGTTCTGCTGCTGGCAACCAGATAATGAGTGTCATGCATTTAACGTAAGGATTGCACAGTCGGATCGTACAAAACATGTTCAAGCTAACTAGAATGTGCAATTAAGACATCATGAGAGTGTACCTAGTCGAGGCTTTTTTCATAATGATAGTGTGATCAGCATTAAATCATGTCAAAGTGTTTGATTATTCACTGTTATAAAATGACATCTATCTGAGTAAGCCAGTAAGACGACTCACCCTCTGAATCAGACTGCACAAAGCACAATTATAACCTGATCCAACAAACTTAGAAAATGTATTGTTTTACACTGACAGCAAAGTGAATGACAATTGGATGGATCTACAGAGCAGGACGTTGCATAGACAGACCTCTCTCTGAACATTTTCGCCTCTCAGTTGCAGCTGCAGCAGCGTCGGCCGGTGGTGCCAATGGTGGTCTTGGCGGTGGGGCCAACGGTCCATTCCGTACCATGACGTCCCAGCAGGCTCAGCAGCAGGGTGGCCCTGGTGGTGCTCTAGGGGGAAGTTCCTTCTACGGATCCTCATCCCTCAGCTCCTCCTCCCAGAGCTCGTCTCTTTTTTCACAAGGCTCTGCCCAGCCTGGGCCCGGGTCTGCCTCCTTGGGCTTCAGCCAGCCCAACTCCTCCTCCCTCGGTGCCACACTGGGGGCCACACTGGGAGGCTTCGGCACTGCAGGTACAAAAACACCTTCTGTGCAAGTGGTTTAAGACAATCGTTTAATGTACAACAGGTGTAGACTCATTGTGCTCAAGACAAAAACAAAGAAGACAAGAGTAAAATATTGCAATGCAGTAAAGATTTGATCAGATTAGCTTGTGAAAACAAATTTTAAATTGCAAATGCACTATACATTCTTGGGATGTTAAGGAACTTTAGTTTGATCTCAGAGTTCTGGCGGGTGTATTCTCAGTGAGTACGTTAGTGAACACAGACTAGAACTTTAAAATTAACCTTCTGTGTTGCCGAGAGCTTGTAAAGAAGCCAAAACAGGTGATATGATTGCAGCATTCTGAATAACTTGGGAGTTTTATTTACTGGATTAATATTTTACAGTTCCTCAGAATACATCTTCTTACTTTTTGTGTTTGACTCCCTCTAGTGGCCAACTCAAGTGGCGGCAGTGGGTCCAGACGGGACTCCCTGACGGGCAACAATGAGCTGTACAAGCGCACGCCCTCCAGCCTCACCCCAATTGGTCATGGAGGCTTCTACAATGGCACCTTGGGCTTCAGTCCATCCCCTGGCCCTGTGGGCATGCCTCTGCCAAACCAGGGACCCTCCCATTCCCTCACACCCCCACCCTCTCTGTCCAATCACAGCTCCTCATCCAACCTCAATCTTGGTAAGTGCTTTGATTTTTAGTGATTGATAACCTTAAAACGCTTTTTGAGGTGGCTCTATGGAGTGTTGCGCAGTTTTGTCAAACCCTACAGTAAAGTAGAGGTGTGTTTACATACTGGAATGTTTCAGTTAATGTAGATTAAAGTTTAGCATGGCTGGTTTTTAGCTATACTATAAATGACTAATCTATATGTTTTAGATATTGATGTATAACTGAAACATCAGTTGTGAAATGGTCAAATGTACATTCATGATAGATTGAAGAGAAAAGAATTACCATTCATTTTGTGTAGTCTCATATTTTGTCCATATTTACTTTTTTTTAATAAGCATAAGTAGATGTTGGCAGTCTAGCCTGTAATACATTATTGTCACAAATAATGGATATTTCATATAAAAAAAATGAAAGCAGACAGATTTATGGGAAAAAAATGTGAGAAATTGATTACCATCTGAGACTTAAGTTTGTTCTTTTCCGTGATTGATGGTTGGAAGCATCAAGTATAATGATGTAGAAATAACAGTAAATAAACTACTACCTTAAATTGTCCAAGCTTTCAAGAGTTTGAGGATTTTTGTTGTTACTGAGCTCTTATGTCCTCAGCTGTAAATATAATTTCTATCGAAGTGTTCTGTGACATTTTATATCATGCCACAGCAACAAAACCTTCTATAAAATGTGAGATTGTTTTCTTTTTTGTGGCTTTTGACACAAGTTTGTGGTGTCACTTATTTGACTTCAACAGCTTTGCTTCATGTTGTGGACAGTGCTGCCATCCAGTGCTGTGTTTTTGTTCTGCAGAGCCAAAACAAAAATGTCATGATATTAATAGAAAATGCTTTAGTGTCCTGACTTTAACCTGTTAGTAGTTATTGTCCCAGTTTTAAATGTTGATACATTAAGTCTAAGACATTTTAATTTATTAACAGTTAACAGTTTATTTTAGTGTTTGTTGGGTTTTGAACATGAGCAGTATTGTAAATAATCAGAAAGTTTGAGGATTCAAGAAAATTTAGTTATGCCTTAATAAAGGAATATTTTAGATTCATATTCTGTATACACACTGGCATGGTGGGTGAAAGTTGCCAGGGCAAAGTTCTCTCAAATAAATGCAGCTCTTGTGTGCTGACTAAGAATGTCACCAACCAAAATATCTACTGGCTACTTTACCTACTTCACCTAAAAAGCTATGGACTACAGTTATTTGCATGTCACATTTTACGTGATATGCAAATAACAAGTGTTTAAGTAAGTTAATGGCTTCTCTGCTTCAACTCTATCGCCTAATGGTGACCACTGAGGGAGGGAAGTGTCGCACATTTCACTCTCAACTGACCATTTTGAGTGCACCATCTGAGTACTTAGACTGCACTGTGTGGTGCCACCCTTATGTCAGTATGAGTGTACAGAAAATAGCCACTAAGAGTGTGGAAGTACATCCGCTCAGAGACGGCCTTTGAGAAGTATTGCTTTCACTGGAGCATGTGTGCGAAAACACTTGGCTGCATTTGATCCTCATCACTTCAAGTGTCTCTGATTATAGCCAGTGTTCAGCTGTTCTACAGTGCATTTGGAAAAAGTCCACAGTTTGTTTCACATTTTATGTTGCAACTTTATGCTAAAGTAAAAAAAAAAGAAGTAATAATTCATACAGGACAATAGGCAAGCCATTGTCTTGAAAACAATGTGACCAAAGGAGTCTTGTGATGGTGTGAAAAATAGAATCAGATGCATGTGAAAGTGTCAGAAGTCAAATTGGTATTCTAAGCATAGAGGGTCTTTGTCTGTCAAATTGAGCCTCATAAGTTTTAGGGGGGGTTTGCATCAGCAAAGACATTGTGCAACATGTCACTTGTTAGATAAAACAATCTTCTCTCAGCTCTCTCTCTGCTTAAGTTATGCATTTTTATCCTACATTTAATATTTGAAGCCTTATTCCATATCATTTAAATGACTAGTTGCTAGATTGTAAGTTAGCTCTGTTATTCCCACAACTGACAATATGTATAACTCTTTAGTGCGTCTTATATAATGAACCTACATAAAAAAAAAAATGTGTGTGTGTGTGTATATATATATATATATATATATATATATATATATATATATATATATATATATATATATATATATATATACACACACACACACAAATTATTTTTAAATAAATATGGAATTATTCAAACTTTTTAGAGGGATAACTGCCCTCACAGGCATCACTCCTAGTATATCCGTGTAGAATAATTTGCTCACGTGCTGTATTTTCGATTGACACTTCACTGGATGTTTTTGGACACTATCAGTATGTGCCTTTTAAGTTTTAACCGTTTTATGCAGTTTAACCTCGCTTTAGTCCACACAGCACGAGAAGCGTTGCCAAGTGTTTCCATCTAAGCAAGATTAATCACCTCGCCAACAACGTGACATAGGCAATTACATCCATATTCATTTTGGCCAGTTGTGATGTAGGGATGATGAATGGGTCTGTTTGATCTACAGTATGGGCTGCTTATTTCAGAGTCTATGAAATATGCTTTTAGAAACAAACACAATGAGGCACTGAAGGAGATTGCACAGTATTTGATGAAGCAGGTTATATGCTTATTTTTCACTTGAGCCTTATTTTCAACTTCAGTGACTTTGATCTTGCAGATTTTGACCCATGTATTCTGACTCCACAGGAGGCCTGACCAATGGCAGTGGGCGCTTCATTTCTGCTGCTCCAGGGGCAGAGGCCAAGTACCGCAGTGCTGCAAGTTCAGGCTCCTCCCTCTTCTCACCCAGCAGCCAACTGTTCCCGTCGTCACGGCTACGCTACGGCATGTCGGACGTGATGCCCTCAGGCCGCAGCCGCCTGCTCGAGGACTTCAGAAACAACCGCTACCCCAACCTTCAGCTCAGAGACATTGCTGGCCACATCATGGAGTTCAGTCAGGACCAGCACGGCAGCAGGTACAGACAAGCGCGTATCAGTCCCGCCTACACAGGATGAAGAAGAAACTAGACAAACAAAAATCACTTCCCGCCAAGTCAATTCCAAATTTAAACCCCATGACGAGCCTCTCGGAGGACTAGAAGCTTCTGCATGTACGCGCATGACGATGAATCATCTTGTAATCAGAGGAGAGTACACCGATTCCCATTCAATCCCAAACTGACAAACCATTGCATCAATGCATCCACTCGCTCTTGTAGATAAGCCTGTGTTGTTCTCCTGCACAACAGAGAGAGGAGGCCGTCTTCTCCCTTGCGGCTCATTTTGAGGAAGCTCGAAAGCCATATCATGATGCATTGGAAGCCTGATGAGTAATCCTGTAAATGTTTGTTTTTTTACCCAGTGTCAACGTCCGTAATGATTGTACGACTGCACAGTTCAAAGTGCACGTGTCTTTTATGATCAACACAACGTGAACCAGCTAAATATTCGGTGACTGTGTCCAAAAATGACACTGTAGTCTGATACTGAAACTGTACTGTTTCTGAATCATGCTCACTTTATATTGGTATAGGTATTGGTTATATTAACACAATGAACACATTAAGGCCTCTTTTCGAAGTGTCTGAAAACAGTTTGGTCTGTTTTTTTTTTTTTATTTTTATAATTGATCACTCACCAGATGGATGGGAACAGGGGGCCCTGGAGGCCACTCTGGCCTCCTGGTTTCTGAGTCTGTCCTGGTTGAACCAGCAGAGCCTTTCCCACTGAAGCAATCTATTAATATGTAATGGTGTCCAGGCTGCGAATTCCAGACATTTCCGTTACTTGGTTTCTTCAGCATCATCCCTGTCCTTTTTATCTCCGCTCTGCCTGGCATTCATCACTTCACCTCACAGACTGCTTGGTTCCTTCAAGTTCCTCTGTGTTTTCTCTGCTCTGAACTTCCATCTTCTTTTTTTCCTGACTGTTCCCTCCGGTTAAAAACCTGCACATTTCTCTCTGTGTCTTATTACAACTGTGACTCTATCACTCTCTGATATGTTTATATCTCTGGCGCTGTGTTGATTCGAAGCAGGGCAGTCGGTGCACTTTCTCATAGACCATGCAAAAGCTAAAGAAAATGAAGAATAACAAAATGAGTGTGTGTGGGAGTTGATAATCATGATATCTGACATTAATGCAAAGCTTATCCTCTCTGTCTCTCTAAGGTTTATTCAGTTGAAATTGGAGCGAGCCAGTTCAGCTGAGCGTCAGCTTGTCTTCAGTGAAATACTTCAGGCTGCTTACCAGCTTATGGTGGACGTCTTTGGGAATTATGTCATCCAGAAGTTTTTCGAGGTGCGTGTCAGTGGTTGCCCAGCATCGCTGCCGTTGTCTGGGACTACATCTCGTTTTATGGGCTTTGTGACTTGTGTGAAAGGATTATTAGGGGATTTAAATGGCTATATTTGTGCGTTTCAGTTTGGCAGCCTGGACCAGAAGCTGGCGCTGGCGGAGAGGATCCGAGGTCACGTGCTGTCTCTGGCCTTGCAGATGTACGGCTGCAGGGTCATTCAGAAAGCTCTGGAGTTCATCCCCTCAGACCAGCAGGTCATTGTAAGTACACTAGTTGTTACTGGATGGTGCAGGTGTGTTATTAAAAGAGACAGAACAGTCACCTTACAATTACCCTAAATGCATTGAGTCACAAATCCTCAATTCAATTTGATGTTTGTTTGTAACGGACACACCTATAGGGCGAGTTATCACTTGAGCGTGAGCTGAATTTTGAGGCAGTTTTGCTCCAAATGAGGACGGAAGAGTTGCCTGTGGTAATGGAGTTATGTCTATGTCCTTATGATGCATGTGGAGAAGTCCTGTGCTTTGCTACATGCTTATAACACTGGTTTTCCTGTTGACAAAACTCACAGGGATGGTTAAATCCTTTGCTTTTGAGGGTCACGATCGTGACTTCGTTTCAATCAGTATTCGATTTACAATCGAGATCGTGACGCCCCAAGTAGCGAAGAAAAACACCTTGATGTTCCGATTAAATATCACATGTTAATGTGCCCATAATTCACTCAGAAATATGTGTGTTGCCCAAGGATCACAGCAGAATACCTTATCAATAAAGAGGTGCGCCTCTCATGCTGAAATGGCATTTTTCGTCTACATTATGGGTTTATTTTACAGCTGCTGTGTGTAGCAGCAGGTTCCTCGCAGGCACTCCATCATGGACGATGAATGAGGCTAATGATACCATAGTTTATATGCAAATGGTGAACTGCAGGTGTCGAGATAAATCTAGCTGAATGGCAACACACAATAATTCAGCTCTGAATGCAGTGCTTTCTAGAAAAGGTACGTTTGTGAGACTGACAAGTGTCCCTTTCTCCTTAATGGAGCTCAGTGTATTGCTTCAGTGTAGCTGTTGAAAGCTCAGTGTTATTTGTTGGCCTATGAGCCGCAGTGAAAAATGGAACGTTTTGGAAAATGCTTTCGGGCAATATTTGATTTTTCTCTCGCACAATTACGTCCCCCTGCTGATTCCACCTCCCTCACACTCTGCTCTCTTCCTCATCTCCTTCTTCCTCCTCGCAGAGCGAGATGGTGCGCGAGCTGGATGGCCATGTGTTGAAGTGTGTGAAGGACCAGAATGGTAACCACGTGGTGCAGAAGTGTATCGAGTGTGTTCAGCCTCATGCGCTGCACTTCATCATAGACGCCTTCAAGGGACAGGTGGGTCCCACTCTGAGCGCCCACACATACAACATTTCCACATTCAGTCACCGAAAGCCTGCCATTGCTTGTCTGACATCCCCACACACACACACACACACGCACACACACACACGCACACACACACGCACACACACACGCACACACACACACACACACACACACACACACTGTCGCTGCCTGGAGGCAGCAAACATATTGTCACCGCCAAAGTACCTCGTCAGTCCTCTCCAGGCACCGGCAATGTTGCCACAGCAACAGAGACCTTAGCCCAGTGGCTACAGCCATCTCCTATCCACCAGCTAAATGTTACATTAGCATAAACTGTTAAGAGGAAGATTTTGTGTGATCGGGCATGCACCTTTTTGTTCAACGCAAACAAAAAACGGATTCACTTTTAAGATATGTGTCGGGGTGTTTTGACAGTAAATCTCACTTGTGTGCCTTTCTCTTCTCACACATTTCCATATTATGCAACGAGATGTTTTTCACTCAGTGGCTCAGATTTGATTGTGTATCTGAAAGCAGGCTTGGAATTAGTTTTCACCTTCCCCGCAGGGGAGGGCTGGGTGAGTGAAAGCCTGCCTATAATCGTTTGGTGCTAGAAGCCTCCCTGCGTCATTTGAGGGAAAAGTTTTGTACCTCTTCTTTTTTTTGCCTGCAGTTATAAAATACCCCAAGACTTAACTATGTCTAAATAACATGTTTTTCAGGTATTTGCCCTCTCCACTCACCCTTATGGCTGCAGAGTCATCCAGCGCATTCTCGAACACTGCCTTCCTGAACAGACGCTGCCTATACTAGAGGAGCTTCATCAACACACGGAGCAGCTCGTGCAGGTAACGCACACAAACGAGCATTCACTGCTGTCTTTTCACTTTGACTAGTTTGTGTGTTTTTTTTCCCCAGACTAATTACAGCTCAGATTGGTTTATATAAAGCCCTTCTCTGAGCCTCCGCATTTTCAAACTCGGCTGTGTTTGACGTCAGCGGCACCAGCTGTCGTCCTCACGTTTTACTTGAGTGTGACTGTGTGGTTTGTTTGATTTAGGACCAGTATGGCAACTATGTGATCCAGCACGTTTTGGAGCACGGCCGAGCTGAGGATAAGAGCAAGATCGTGGCTGAGATCAGAGGGAACGTACTGGGACTTAGCCAGCACAAATTTGCTAGGTAAAACCCAACACAAACAAAGACCAAGTTTCAGTCTTTAATTTCCTCCTTTGGAAAAAAAAAATCTCTTTTTCCTTCTCGGCTACAGCCAGACGTAAGTTTTGATTTATCATCCATTTCATCTGAATTCACGTTAATGCACAACGTCTTTCTCTTTGTGAAGTAATGTGGTGGAGAAGTGCGTGACCCACGCGTCACGGGCTGAACGTGCAGTACTGATAGATGAAGTGTGCAGCCTGACCGAGGGCCCCCACAGTGCCTTATACACTATGATGAAGGACCAGTACGCCAACTACGTGGTGCAGAAGATGATTGACGTCGCTGAGCCCACCCAGCGCAAGATCGTAATGCACAAGGTACGAGTAGGTGTATGTATTGATTGACTGATTGCCGCTGCCCTTTGATATCAGTAATAAACCACAAACACAGCTTATGAAGACAACAGTTACTTGACTGACAATGAAATAAGACATTTTTAAATTATCTTTGTATATATGCAGGTGATATTTTGTCTTGTTAAATCTGCACCAACTACAGTAATGCACTTATTTTCTTTTTATAAAGTGTGAATAAAACTATTTCACCCACAATTAAACTGCTCAGAGAATATTTCTTGATTCATTTTGAGGTTACTTATTATATTTAGGGATGTCCCTAAACCCCTGACCCTTGTATTTGCCCAGATAATAGAGCTGCTTAATACACTAGTTGCTTATTACTGATGAGCTTTTTTTCTTCTCTCTATAAAAAAGAAAATGGTCACTGCCAGTAATGTATTCCTGACTGACTATTAGAGGAAATGAAGAGCAGACCCCTGCTGTGCAGGTAGAGCTGGTAGTGAAAGGCAGTGCTGTAGCTAAGCCTGTGTATGTTTTTGTTTTATTCTGTACAAACGCTGACGATCAGTGATGTTGACCTTCTCGCTAAATGATGTGTGCGTGCGCCAGCGCACACTGCACCAAACCAGGCAATAAGGAGCGCATCAAATAGTTCTATAATCAGAAAATATTACACCGATTTAATGTTTCATCAGTGAAAAGTGCCACTTGTGCCACTTGTGCCGCTCACATTTACCTGCGTATCAAGTCACTGGTGTCGGTGGTTTCCAAGGCAGTGACCTAGAATTCGACTGAAGCTCATGGGATTTTTGATTATGGGTGTTTGCTGTTGGGCAAATCCAAACACGGTGTGTTTGAGCAGTGTTGTGAAAATGTCAAAACGTGTGTGTGTTCTTGTTTCTGTGCAGATCAGGCCCCACATCTCCACTCTGAGGAAGTACACCTATGGAAAACACATCCTGGCCAAGCTGGAAAAGTACTACATGAAGAACGGCGTCGACCTGGGTCCTCTCTGTGGCCCGCCGAACGGCATCATGTAAACCAGTTCCCCCTCCCTCTCCTCCTCCCCCCTTCCTTGGCTTGAAGTAAGGCCCACCGCCTGATATGATTCGCCCCTCACCCACTCTTCTGCACTTCATCTGCCTAATGCAGTCCTTGGTCCGTGTCAGATGGCGTCGTGCCCACTGAGCGGACGTGAATCACCACCATAGCCGTTTCCACGATGGCCCTCTTGGAGAAGACCATTGCTATATGCAGCCTTAGATTTTGTTACTCTTCCTCCTGAGCCCGCCACAGAAGGAGGACGGGCAGCGAGTGGGGGAAAAACAGAGGGGGAGACGTGCTCAATTCATCACTCCCCTTCATTCTTTCTTTTTGATTTTTTTTTCTGTTCGTCATTTCTGAAAAACTGAAGAAGAAAAAAAAAAATCACTTGACTTTTTGCTACTGCTGCTTCCTCAATCCTAGTGCCCCCCTCTTCCTCCTCCCATCCTAGCTATTTACCACTATGAGATGAAACGAGTATTTAATTTGTCTGACTTCACAGAATCATAGACGAATACACACACATGCCATCAGCTAACCAGCAGACACAGATCATTTAGCATGGGAGATTCGTTTTCTGGTCTTGCTTCTATAAATATAACGTGTATACTTGGTGTAGACCTTTGCATATATATATAAATATATATATAAAACTTTGTAGTTTTTTCTGGTTTTTGATGTTGAATCTGTATCTATAATGTATCCTAGTAGTGACCACATACTTCTGACTGTATAATTGTACATTTGTAAACCCTTGTAATGTAAAAGTGCTTTACCACCCTTTTTGGTATGAGAAGGAAAAAAAAAGAGAGGAAAAAAAAAAAGCTCACCCTGGAAAAAATGTTAGAAAAAAAACCCTGTGCATTTCAGTGTATATTCTCACCTCCTTGGTTGTGACATATGAGTTGTTGTATATTGTAAATTGTAATATCAAATTTTGGTTTTGAAAAGCCCTTTCTATACAGCGTAGTACTTGTACAAAGATTCGCCACGCTTGGTTTTATCTTTATCTTGTCACTGCTTAACTTAAGACGTCAATCTCCCACTGACTCCCAATCGGACATGTTCTGTTAGACTTGGTGTTTTCAGATTTGTGTTGAAGGTTTTTTGTTTTTCTTTGTCCTGTGTTTTTTTTTTGTTTTGTTTTTTTTTAAGATCTCTTTTTTATAAAGAATGCATTACCCCATGAAATGTGTCATGTTGTGTAGGTATGCTGGCTGGGTGGGAGAAGTAACTTTTACTCATTTAAACTCCCCAAACCCCTCAGTTCTCCATGACAGTTTTCAGGGGTAAACCCATGGATTGTACAGAGGATATTCTTGTGTTTTTTGGCATTTCTCTAGTGCTGTAAGTGCTGTATCATACTGTCCATGTTCTTTTGGGTGAGAAAGGCAGCCCGCCACAGCGCGGTGTATATTTGGAGCAGCCTTGTGTATATTTACTACGAGCACACCTGTAACCATATGTGTATAGTTAACAGAACCTGTGTATGCTTATTGCCTGGGCAACTATTTTTTGTAACTCCTGTTGTAGATTGTCTCTAAACAATTGTGTGATCTTTATTTTGAAACCAAACTGAACAAAAAAAACTTTGAAAATTTGATTGTCTCAAGTGTGTTTTATTGCACGCGCGCGTGTGTGAGAGATACACTTTCAGAGCAGAGACATTGTGTTGTGTTTCAGATGTTCATCTGCACACTGTATGAGTCAGAGGGAGACTCGCTCACTTCTGATGCTTTACGTTCTCCATAAATGTGACTGATTCATAAGACTGACTCCTGAACTTGCCAGTGCTCTGACTAATTATAGCCAACAGTGTCAGCCATTTACATCCATTACTGTTTCCAATCTGTTCCTCGACTACTGGATTGGACTCAACAATCTTGTATAAAGTACCTTAAAGGGATACTTTAGTAAAAGTACAAGTATCTTACCAGAAAATGACTTTGGTTGTGTATGAAATTGACTGTACTTGACTATCAAATGTAATTTTCTCATATGAAATGTACTTACGTTTGGATTGAGCCATGGTAGCTCAGAGTTGTCTTTCAACGGGAAGGTTGTGGGTTAAATTTCTGCCTCTGCTGGTCTATATGTGTCCTTGAGCAAGACACTTGATCCCCTGTTGCAGCATGTGAATGGCCAAACTAGTGTAAAACAGCTCATTGAGACTAGAAAAGTTCTCTAAATACAGACCATAATACCAACTCTTATGGTTTTATTTGGTAGTAACAAGTGACAAAGATGGAGGCAATGTAGTGGAGTCAAAGTTGCTAGGAATATAAAGTACAGATATGTGAAGTGTGTACTTTAGTACAGTAACAAAGTATTTGTACAACACTGCTACTTAACCCTGGTTTCGTTTTCTACATAACGCGAGTGATACTGAAAACCTTCCTGTCATGACATGAGGTGTTTTTCGGAGGGAGCATGAAAGGCCGGTACTTTTACGCAACAGTCTGATAAACATAACGACTTCTTTCAGTTGAGTAATGAGTGTGGCGTTTGGGAGAGAAGAAATTATCAAACTACACTGAAGAGTTGAATTGGTATCTTATAAAAACACACCTCGCCTCCTGGGGGTCCTTTTAGTTTTATCTCTCAAGGAGTCTGGAGGACAGAGTCGGCCTGTTTGTACCTGTCAAGCTTTTTGTTCGGAGCATCCTGTGCCCGAGTGGCTTCAACAAGGATGTGGCTCTAAAGAAAACCAGTCAGGCTGGGTGTGATGTTTGCGGCAGTAATCCCACGCTTTTGTCCATCAGGAAACCACTCCAGGTGACGTCGGGTCATCTATAGTGATTTTTTGAAAACACCTGGAATGTGCATTAAGCGGAGGCTGAAAGGGAAACTCATTAGACCTGTAGGCTGTAGTCTTAATTACCAGCCATATAAAGGTAGGCAACTGTGTCTGGGCCATGACACACAGGAGCCCCTGAGGCCTGTGTTTACTGTGTGTCAGCTGCTTTGCAGTCGTTTGATTTATTGCAAAGTTATGTGAGAGTACATTATGTGCAGCACTCAAGTAGCATGACTGCAAAATGGATCCCGCATTACCTTTACTGTCTGGCAGAAGGGCGCCGTGATTAATTTAACATGATGCTGACAGTTTTCATAAATAAATGTGTGCTAAACTAAATAATAAACTACAGAAAGAGCTCAGCTGAGCACAGACCTCAGCGGCTGATCCGTTTCCCCCCACGGTGTCATTTTACAGAAAAGCTTCACGTCCGTAGACGTGGACAGTTGGTACACATTATTATAACAGACCTGCATGAATGAACTACGATTTTATTTGTGACGTACTTTGCAGGGTTTTTTTCCTCACGTTAAGATTAAGAATGGGCCCTTTGCAGAGCCGTCACAGCAGGAGAATAATAAATAATCCCAGTCATAATGGCTCATTTCCATTCAGCTTCCGCGGTTTCATGGTCTCACTGTCCTTTTTTTATTTATTTATTTTTGATTTAACCTTTATTTTTCCAGGATTGTCCTATATTGAGATTAATACTCTCTTTTCCAGCACATTTTTGCATAAATACAAAACAAGCGATTAAAAGCAAGGACCAAGGACGGTGCCAGTAAAATGCTATTTCTTATAAGCATTAAAACAACTTTAGCATTAAGTCGTTAAAACATTAAAATATTAAACAAGCAAAACAATGTTCCTAGATGTTACAAGTGCAACTAGTGACTTAAAACTCAGACCGTTTTCTTCTGAAACCGGAATTAAAGAGCCCAACCTCAAATGGTAGGACAGGGTTCTCTTTGCTGTCTCTGTCCTTAAATCTGATCCGGCTGTTGACTCTGAGACTTAAAAGTGTTCTTAATGCTTTCTAACTTAGGGCTGATGTAGAGAGGCAGGTTACACAGAACAGCTTTGTAAATAAAAGTGTTCCAATGCTGCATCCTGTGCATGTTTAATGAGGGGCCAAACAACTAATAAATATAAAGTGCAGTGGTGCGTTCTAAAGACTGAGCCTTACATATATAATGGGAGCGGTAAGGGCCTGCAAATACAGAGGCTACATCTAATGATTTACTCCTCATAGATCCCCAGAAAAGGCAAAATGTGCAGCATCTGCCTCGACCGGTTGGGGTGAAAGGAAACTTGGGGTCGGAGAGGATGAGAGGGAGATGAGGTCGAGACAGGAGAGAGAGAGAGACCAGGAGCAGATTTACAACAATTTCATCAAGTTATACGTTTAGACAGGACAGTTCTGAATCAGTAATGTCATGTTTATAGTGCTATAATGTCAGTTCTTCCTTTACTTTTTCACTTTTATGCTGCTTAAAACCAGACAAACAAAAACCCTTATCTTTATAGTACAGGCAACAATAAACCGATTCAATAAAAAGTCTTTTTTAAACAGTGTGTCTTCTTCTTCTCCTTCTTCTTCTTCTTCTGTGTAGTTTGAAAACTCGATGAGCAGGTGTGTTGTTTTTATCAGTCACTGCTGTAACTGGACCCTATGTCAACAGACCCTGAAGTAATGGTTGGCCCAGCTGGTTGCTAGGCGACACAAGTAGGCTACAGTGCGAATACCTGTTATTATTATTATTGTTATTATTACCCCGGCACGGGTGTGTGAGCTCATGTCCGTATGTGCTCAAACACCAGTCTGAGTGTGACTCACTCTGTCATAGTTCAGCACCGGATCTTAAGGTGAAGGTGTGTTAATGGCAGCCAACCGGAAACACCTGAGCATGAACAATAGACACAAAATGGGAGCGGCTGTGTGGGTGTGTATGTATGTGTGTGTTTTATTTGTATGTGTTATCTCTTTAGGACCTTTTCTGGCATAAACACTGACCTTGTCAGGACCAGTAGTCCTTGTGGAGACCAAATCCTGGCCCTAATGAGGCTGAACCTCAGCTCTGAAGTTTGGGTCAAAGGTCTGATTTGTTGTTAGACATTGGCTGGTTGTGGTTATGGTTAAGAAAGTACAAATGAATGTGAGTCAATGCACTTGTGTTTCCGACCTTGTCAGGACCAGTAGTCCTCGTGGAGACAAAAACCTGGTCCTAATGAGGCAGAGCATGGTTTCTGAGAGGCTGGTTAAATTTAGGGCCGAAGGCTTGGATTATGATTTAATGTTAAAGATAACGCTATATTTAGGCTGTCTAAATACATGTGAGTCCTTAAAAGGGTAGCTGTGTGTGTGTGCGCGCGCGCGTGTGTGCGTGTTGGCCTGCCATGGGGCTGCGGGTGCCTAAACGAGCTGCAGGGGGCATCCTCGCCCCTGCGCGAGGAGACCCCCCCCCCCTCCCCTCTAAACACACACACATACACACACTTCTCCTGCCAGACTCTCAGGCTAAGCAGCGTCGCCATACGGAACATCCTGCCCTCAACCGAGAGGGGGAGGAGAGAGCGAGAGAGAGAGAGAGCGAGCGAGCGCCTTGTGTATGTCGAGAGAGCCAGAGAGAGAGACGAGGTCTGTAGTCTCCCGGCACTATCAGGTCTTGAGCTCAAAAACTCGCAGGAGTAGACAGAGGAACAGCGCGGAGGCCTCGTGGAAACAGCAGCGGGCGCGTGAAGCCTTGGATTAAAAAGCCCGACTCGAACACACGGAGGCTCGCGAGGACTGTCGGCGCTCTTTGAAGTTGGACAGAGACACTGAGCGCAAACAGCAGCACTAGCGGCTTTTGTTCAGCCCACCTCCCCGAACCCCGTGAAGGCAGCGGCGGCACCGGGAGGCTGTGCACGCGCACCCCGACCATGAAGCTGCCCTGGCTGTTCGCGCTCACGGCGCTCCTCGGGCACACCGCCACGGTAAGAAGCTGCTGCACACGGTCCTTTGTTAACCGGACACACACACATACACACACGGGCAGCTCTTCTCTCATGTGTTCTCACATGAACCGTGGGCATTTTCTTTTTATTAAATTAATGATGGAGGGTGTATGTGTGCGTGCACGTGAGTGCGAGCGTGTGTCAGTGAGCGAGGTGTACTACTATTAATGAGACGGTGATTGTCGGTGATCGGTAGGAAATCCTCCACTCGACCTACATAAGCTGTATCTGCGCTCATTGGTGGACCGTGACTCCCGTGCCCCCCAGACACACACGCGCACACACAGCAGCCTTTGTGTCTCAGTGTCGGGGTTTATTGTGGCCTGTATTCCCTCGAGTCAGTAGGTGTGTGTGTGTGTAATTAGCGGGTAATCTCTAATTGAGCTTGATTGCGGGTCTTTGTGCGGCGCCTCGGTATGTGGTGTCTGTGTCACCAGCTCACATCCTGCCGTTAATTCGGCTGCTTCAGTCATATTGCGGCTTTCATGACTTTATTACCGGGCAACCGCGCTGTGGTACGTGTGTGTGCTTGAGGAAGGTGTGCGTGCGTGTGTGTTGGAGGTGTGGCCGGATGTCTGATCAACACCTGTGAGGTGCACGCGGCTTCATATGATCGATATCAGTGATCGAAATGTCCAAATAGCATGACGTGACCGGGGACATCCTCACAAGTTGTGTGTATGTGGTGAAATGTGGGTGGGGTAACGGGGAAGTTAACGGCGATGCGGTGCGCGAGCGACGGCTTGGTGGAATGATGTCATCGGAAATCGCGAGGGGGGAACTGATAAGGAATGCGCGATCACACACGTAACATACACGCGCGCACACACCATCTGACCAATCCACACCGACCTTCACGCGCCCCCCGCAGCGCGTCCACACCCCCGTTACAGATGAATCCAGATTTATCCTGTGAGAAGGAAGAGGAGGAAGTTAATTTAATCACTGAGAGAGGAAAAGCAAAGACCTTAAAAGAAGAAGAGCTCAGATGGTCGTTTAAATATAGACGAAAACACACCATTGACTCGCACTAGTGCTCCACTGTGAGTTTGTAGATTTATTTATTTATATATAACATGATATTTTAATTTTATTTGAGTGTGTCAATACACCTGCTGCTATCTAAGTTTTAATTAAATCCAGTTATAATGATTTAATCCCATGTGAAAACCCTTGTTTAAATTTTACTAGAATAAAAAATCTAATCTAAAGTGAGTACTGTGTGTAGAGCTGGGGGTTAAGTGATCAAAACCATTATCAGGATTAAAAAAAAGTTTCAAATCAGTTGATGTCAGTCGATAATGTGATAAATGTCAGACAATTAAAGGTTGTGATTTGTGTCTGTGAAAGTGAAAGAAACTCGTTAATTGTGGTTTTTAAACTTCTCTATTCACAGAAAACAACACTTTAATTTCACACGTGTGAGGGAAAACGTGTGTCTGCACTGAACATTAACACATCAGTGTACATTATATTGAACCCTTATATTGATGATAAAATAAAAACATTTTAATCCCAGGTTTACACAGGTTTTCCCTCAGTGAAAATGTTTAATATGCATTCACTCCCGGGCCAAATGACCCTGCAATGCATGCAAGTTTTTAATCAGCTTTGGCTGCAGTCAGCGTCATCGTAATGACCCAGACGAACGTGCACATTTCTTCTTTCTCTGCACTATTTTCGCCAGAGATGCACCATTTTGGGTGCGATGTTACTCACTCTTCCAGCCATCAGCATTTATCGGTGTAGTGATCCTTACTATTTGAAACATTTCATTCATTATTTGACTGATTTAATGAGACACCAAAGATGCAAAATAGTAACCACTGCAACAGTATCACTGGGTACATTTAAACATGCACAGTTTAATCGAGCTACGGCTGTAGTCCGACTAAGACAGGCAATCGGACAACTTGCCGAGTCAGAGTGTACTTGCGGAGGAGAAAATTGATTTATTGGCCGCGTATGTCTGACTTCGCCTCCGTAGGTGGCGCTGTATCTCTCTTTAAGCTAGCGTGTGTGTGTGTGTATAGTGATACAGTTTCCTGTTAACCTTTAAGTCACAATCAAACAAACAGCGAACAACGAGATGTACTGTGAGATGGATCATGTTGTGGTTCTGAAGCATAAATCCCTCCACAGTGTTGTTTGTTCTTTTCCGGCAACAGTACTTCAAATTTTGGTGCTTGCTCAGAACGCCAAGTCCCACGCCAGTCCGATTAAGCGTATACATGCAGGAGTAATCAGACTATGAATCGCATTATCCATATATGTTACTCTGACTAAGACTTAAGGACTAACATGTTCACATGACATTAAGAAAAAACTAATTATTGTCTTAGTCTGACTAATGTCGGACTTTTAACATGCTGTAGAGTTGCTGTTTGTCGTTTTTGTTTTTCTCCTCCTTGTACTCTTTACGTCTGGTACGTCTGTATGATGTTACAATTCGCGCATGAGTGACGAAGAAAAACACCACAGGGCAGGAAAACCACTGACAATGGCAATGGTGTTAATCACCTTTTTAGCGGATCCTCCAAAGGTTTTACAATCCTCCCAAAGGTTTTTACAAATCCCGGGCAAAGCTGCTAATTTTAGTGTGAAAGTGGCTTTAGTGTATATACTATACTGTAGACCTGTGTGCTGGAGGTTTCAAGTTTCAACTTCACACGTCACACTAGGGCTGAACAATTAATCACATTTTTATCGTACTACAATTTTACATTTGTTAATTTGAAAATGTGTGTCAAAATATCATTTTAAATTAATTACTGTCTTGATCTATACACATTCATATTCTACAGACTGTACTGTACAGATCTGCACAATTATCACACAGTAATGATTTTAAATGTGTTTTTTCAATGAAAATGAGTATAAATCCCTCGCATAGATATCGCAAATCATATTGCAATCACAATTCCTGTCAAAATAATCACAATTAGAGATGTATTCAAAATCATTCAGCCCTACTACACACATATATATGCACCCACCGATTTCTATGAAAGGAATATTTGAATTGATGTCACCACATCTTGGTGTGGTGATATGATACAGCTTTACAACACTGACACACACACACACACACAGATGCACTGATTAAAGGGTCAGTCAGTTGCAGCCTTTGCCAAAGATCCTTGACCTCCATCTGATCTAATCTGCCTTGAAGTGTATAGATGGAGACAGGTGTGACACACATACACACAACAAAACACAGGCTATGCTCTGTGAGTGCACAGACAGATGCAGGCAGTGTTTCGTATAGGAAACACAAACACACACATTTCAACAGTCTTAATAATTGCAAGGCTCACCTCAAGCAACCTTGAACACACACACACACACACACACACACACACACACACACACACACACACACACACACACACACACATACCCTGGCTTGCATTTACTTGCAGACAGGATCTTTCTTTAGATGTCACTCTTGGCTTGAAGTCAAAGCTCCATTTCCACCGCGAGATACAGTTCAATAAATCTTCGGTTCATTACACAAATATTTGCATTTCAAAATGAGCACCGTGGTCTGGCACCTAAAGGGTGGAGCTAGACACTCAACTGGTCAACACAGTATTGTTACTTCTGGGCAATATCTATTTTAAGAGACAGGTCGGTAGGACAGGACCGACAGGAGACACGGGCAAACACAGAATCCTAGACAATCATATTTTGAAAATAAGACTTTTGCTAAACGCTAATGCATCTCCCCTTGTTTTTGTTTTTTGTAGAAAGTCAATGTTTTAATGTGTGCGCAGTCTCTATCTAAATAAAACAGCACAACATTACATAGCACCAGTTCATGTTTATTAATGCAAGTAATACCCCCCATATATGAGTTTTTGACCGGTGGGAATGTGTTTATTTGGCTTTCACTCCTGGGTCAAATGACTGCAGTGCACGCAGGGTGAAAAAGCAAATTTTTACTTCATTTTTTGGGGCATGGATGCATTATTTATGCACACTCATCGTCTGGCTGTTACCATAGCTATCAGCCATTTATGGTTGAAGTGAACCTTACTCAATACAACTTGTGTTTCCAGGACGTCTCTGACGTCACAATTCATACACAGAAAATGCAGGGATGAAAAAAACCTAAATTAATCGTCAACTATTGATAATCGATGAATTGGTTTGAGGGTTTTTATTATTAAAACTAGATTTCAGCTTCTTAAATGTGACTGTTTTCTTTGCTTGATACAAGAAAAGAAATCGTTAAAACTGAATAATTTTGGTTTGAGGACAAAAACAAGACATTTAAGAACATCATTTCCAGCACTGATAAGTATTTTTCAACATTTTCTGGACCAAACGATTACTTGATTATGAAAATAACCGTTAGTTGCAGCTCTAAACCACTGGCAATAGGAATGTTGTTATCACTTTTTTTACCAGCTTTATCTGGATTAACAAAAATCCCACATCTACCCATCCATCCATCCATCTTCTACCACTTTATTCTCCACATGAGGGTCGCTGGTGCCAATCCCAGCTGAGCGAAAAGGCGGGGCACACCCTGGACACAAACAACCATCCACTCTTCATTCACATTCACACTCACGGTCAATTTAGAGTGTTTAATTTGCCTAATCCCCAAATCTGCACGTTTTTGGACTGTGCGAGGAAACTGGAGAACCCGGAGAAAACCCACACACACACACATGGGGAAAACATGTAAACTCCATGCAGAAAGGCCCTTGTTTATAGATTAAGATTAATATCAGTGTACAGCACAGTTCACTATGTAATTTCCCTCTTCTTTGTTGACTTCATTGGGAAGCTACACTCAGTCACACCAGTATGATGATATTGCGCTATTTACGCTGCTGGCGCCGCTCTTGCCATCCGACCTACACACCCTGCAGTGGAAACGCGAGCCAGATCGGGTTTTATTGTTCCAAAGCTGGCGAGCTGAACTGCGACTGTTCAGCTGTGGTGGAAGTGCATCTTAAATGACGTGTGCACGTGCGTATGTGAGTGGTTCTTGTGATGTGTGGGCTCAAGTGTTTGTGTGTCTGTGGATATTTCCTGTTATCTAAGTTGTGACGACATATCCGGGCGACTGCGTCTTACATGAGAGACTAATTTTCCCACAGACATCTGCTGTGTCCCAGCCTGTGTGCGTGTGTGCATGCATCCGTCCATCTGTCTGTGTGTGGGCTCAAAAATAGTCTATCTCCACTGCCAAAAACTTGTCCTCCTTGAGAAGTGTCTGTGTGTGTGTGTGTGTGTGTGTGTGTCGGAAATGCACAGTGTTGTTGTGGATCATGTTTAACTCGTGGGATGAATCAGTGTTCTGTGCGTCCAACTGCAGACAAAGCCCCCCATAGAGGGAAAGAAAGAGCGAAGGAGCAAGAAAGAGAGAGAAAAAAAATATTGAGGGAGAGTGAGGAATGTGAGAGGCAATTTGACACAGGAAGTTGGGTCCTTTCTCACTCTGCTGGAGGACAAGGTCTCCTCACACACTAACACACAACCCGGCAGGTAGAAAACACTCCTGGGGTGGAGGAGGTATTTCAGGTGGGTGTGTGAAAGGATGGGTGACGGCGTGGTGGTGGTTACCTTCCACTGGTTGGAGGAAATGAAAAGGATCACGGTTCATATCCGGAGCTGCATTCACATACATGGCTGGTGTCTGGAGGTGAGCGCGGACACACAGAGAGAGAATAATGATAGCCTTCAGTGGGGAAAAAAACATCTCAACCCCCTTCATCTCCCGTCTCCTCCCTTTTTAAGGGATGTTTGCGCGCGCGTGTGTGTGTGCGTGCCTACACAAGCTGCTCACCCATATCTGAAAGCAATTTCTTATCACATTTGAAGGACTGGCTCGGCAGATGTGCTGCATTTGACTGAAATTAGTTTTTCTTTCTCGCACAGAAAGTTTTAGTGGTTGACTCGGCTCAATAGAAATGGAATTTCCCATTTACTATTTAGAGTGATAACGGCATGTAAGCACTGAGAAACCTGCTCTCACAATACTGGCTGTTTCACTGTGTCACCCCTCTAAGCTGAAGGAATAATGGGAGCTCAGAATTTGCAGCTCAAACTGAAGTTTAACTAAAAACTAACTAAGAGCTCGAAACTGAATAGAAATCTTTTTAAATTGGCAGAACACAGAGGGGGCTCATTACTGGCCCCAGGAGCAGTGAATAAACTTTGCTGCAATCTTCCTTTAACCTCTAATGTCAGGCTGCATACTAATAATTTAGCTGCCACTTGTAAGTCTTGTCTTGATTTGCTTTCACTTTTCATATGAAGAAACATGTGTGGCCTGACGAGTGACTGTAAGCTAAAAAAAGTCCCAAAAATCCTGCAGCTGCAGTGAACTCATCAATTGTACATAAAAATGGACATAGACATCCGGTTTGAATGATGGAAATAGCCGGGGGCAAATGTAAGTCTATGGGAAAATGAGCCTCCATTGCTAGTTTCATGTCTTCTTCAGTGGAACATGATGCTTCAACTGGGGAGAATTCCTTAACCTAAAGTTCACTGCCATCTTTACGTCACTATAGTTATGCTTCTGTCTTCCCTCCATCAGTTGTGATGTAAAACACATCACTCAGTGTCTCCACAGACACACAAACGAAACCTCACTATACTGTACAAACAGTAGTGTGGAGCTGACAGGCTTAATCAACATTGTGTGAACGTATTTGACAACATTTGAACGTTACAGACATTTGTCTTTTATTTAAAAGCCACACACCATCTCCCTCATTGGCAACAACGAGTAATATTCCCCATTAATGGGACGACTTACATTTAGTAAGTCTTACATTCCACCGCCATGAAACCTGCTTGCGTTTCAGTCTGTTACGGATGAAGTGCAATAAAAATAACTCCTTTTTAATGTTCGCTATGTTTGTTGATGCCTGCAACTTGGTTGGCGGCACTCCCCTCTAGAGGAAGTATTGTGTATAACATCCAAGAGACTCACAGAGGTATGTAGGCGGTAATGTTTGGATGAAAACGGATGAAAATTGAGTAAAAATGGGCCTTTAATGGTCTCAATTGGTAGTTTCAGGTCTTCCTCAGTAACACATGATGAGAAGTTTGCAAAGTACATGATAGTCCAGTAGTACTGCAAACTTCCACTTTCAAAAACTGTCACGTGGCACTGGCCGAATCCCGAATCCCAAGGCTTTTATTTAAGTAAAGGAGTTGATTTAGCATTTTTATGCACAGCTGATGAGAAAACTCTCATCAACCCTAGCTTTAATCGCTGTGAGCTGGCGTTAACAAATGAAGGCAGCACAGATAAGTGATGAGCTGAAAAATGCTGAGAAATGAGTCCCAGCTTTTGTGTGTCGGTGACTACATGAACACAGTTTTATTCTTGCCTCAGCCCAAGCAGCTCGTCTGCAGCTCGTCTTCTATCAATAACAGAGTGCAGTGAGTGCATTACTTCAGCGTTGGCCGCTCTCCATTCGCGGCCAGTTGGTTTGAAACCCTAAAGTAGTCTGGATGTCTGAACTGTTCGCAAACCGGTGTCGTTCACAGACGACACCATTTACCATACGGTTCTCAGGGCATGTTGGTACCAGGCGTTCAAATCATCCTTCTCCAGTGATGCGATCACTGGGTACAGCTCTAATTACAGGTGTGAATGAACTCCAGACACATTAAGATATGATTGCTCGCTTTTGGAGATGACACATTGAACAGTTTGATGATCATTTGTCTGGGGCCACACTGCAAATTCTATATATAGTCAGAATATGTACTATTTTATACTGATTTCGTCAAATTCTGATAGTGAACAAGTCTTTTTTTGGCAGTTTGGTTTTGCCGGGTACACGGATAGAAATGGCCCCGAATTGTTTTCACTTATTCTCTGTTATCGTTTATCATTTCCAGCGAGGTTCATATACAGCAACGTATTCTAATGCCACTGAATAACTTTCTGTCTTCTTATAATCTAATCAAGTGTGAGCAGGGTCACGGTTTCATAATCCTAACAGATTAAAAAATCATTTTCTTTGTGAAAATGAAATAGATCCAACTCAGATTTAAAGGCACAAACTCCTGATAATCGTACACACACTGACAATACACACTAAGTGTTTTTGTTGATTCAGTGCACACGAGGAAGACGCAGAGCGTAGGTGTTTTTAGGTAGGTCACAACCCGGAGCCATGAAGATGCTAAGCACACACACACACACACACACAGATTCTCCCTTGGAGTAATTGGGCATTGCTTTGCAGACATGCTCATATACATACTCTCTGGAGAGTGGAGTTAGATGAATATAGAGACAATAGGGGAGGAGGGGAGGAGAGCAGTGGAAAAAGGAAGTGCACAAGATTGCAGGGTGATGAGAAAGAGGGAACGAGTGGAGGAAATGAAATGGAGACAGGTAGGGCTGGAAAAAGAGTTACGGTAATGGAGGGATGGGAAATGATGTAGTAGGGGAAAGACGAGGTGGAAGAAAGGACGGAAGCGGATCCAGGTATTCAAAAAAGGGGGACCTGGAGAGGAAAGAGAGTGGGATATGGAGGAAGAGAAGGAAGAAATGTGGGGGGATATTTGGACGTGGTGACGGAGAGGGAGGAGAGATGAGGCTGGATGATGCGGATGACGGCAAGCGGATGGAGCGAGGCCAGACGGAGAGATGGAGCCAGGATGGAGGGATGTCGAGAGGATGGGGGAGGGAGGCGTGCATTCCCAGGGGACCGCGCTCTACCTGCTCTCCATGGCCGTCGCTATGACAACCACCATGGCTGTCGTTGTCACAGCTTTATTGCCCCTCTCTCCTCGCTCGTATTCACATCCCTTTCTTTCCACTTCTGCTCCGTGTCTCTTTTCTCTCTTTCTTGGCTCCGTTTCTCTCTCTCTCATTCACAGTTTTTCATGTCTCATTCGCTATTTTCTGACTCTACTCTTTCTTTTTTTTCTCTTTCTCTCTCTCTCTCTCTCGCTGTTCTCCTCCTGTCTTTTCCAACTGTTCCATGACGGTAAATTAAAAAATAGAGAAAGGAAGAGACAGCAGTTATGTTTCAACTTCAGAGCGTGTATATGTGTGTGTGTGCACACGCTATTATAGGACTCTAAATTAGAGAGCATAAACTCAGTGCTGTCTTCCAAAACCACAAAGCATTCTGGGATCTCTCTCTGTGTTTGAGCCTTTGCTATAAATAAAAACCCCAGAAACAGGGTGACTCCTTCTCACTAACAAACGTGTGTGTGTGTGTGTGTGTGTGTGCGCGTGTGTGCGTGTGTGCGTGTGTGCGTGTGTGTGTGTGTGTGTGTGTGTGTGTGTGTGTGTGTGTGTGTGTGTGTGTGTGTGTGTGTGTGTGTGTGTGTGTGTGTGTGTGTGTGTCAGAAATGTTCCCACCTGCACATTAACGCTGCTGTGATTATCATTTTTCACTCGCATCCATTTCCATCCCATCAGTGCTTCTGTCCTTCCTCACACGTTTCCGTAACGACGGGGTAATTGGGTTAACGAAGGGCCGGATGGGTGGGGTCATGCAGAGCTGAAACTCAATGCGGTCCAATGGGACTGCCGGAATGTGTATTTCCTGGCAGGCGGCTGATAAGAGGGGGCAGAGGCTGCGATAAGGCCGGCCTTCACACTCACCGACCAGAGACTGAGTCTTTGTGAGGCTGTGTGGCCTCCATCTGACCTCCAACCACTTTCCCTCCATCTGTCGACACATTTCAGTCTGAAGGTGATTATTTTTTGTCAGCCAACTTTTTATTTACTTGTTTGTGTCGGTTGAAGGTTTAGAAGTTGCAGTGAGGCCACGGTATGTTGAGTTTAACTCGCTTTTCTCAGGCTCTCAACGGCGTCACATGGTCTTCATCAGGAGAGGCTCTGTCGTCATATGAGCATAAAACGCTGTTTCACGGACCATCAGTGCGTTGGGTCTTTATTTAGGACTAACAGTTAAGTCTGTTAAGTCAATTTAACTTTTGAAGTCGTTGTTAAAGGAAAAAAGGGACATAAAATCTGCTCCTTGGTTTTTAAAACGGCACCATGTGCTGGATTTCTTCATTCTTTGGGGTATTAAACTGAATATATATTGTGGCTTGACATTTAAGATGAATTTTTATTATTTCCACGTTTTATGAACATAATTAATCAGTAAAAAAAATACTTTTATCTTTACTCGCAGCCCCAGACTCTAAGACAACAGCATTTATAATGTCAGTGGTGTTTATGGCCGAATGATTTGGGGAAATATTGAGGATATTGTGATTGCAATTTGCGATATCATTTTTAAAAAGACTGTGTAACAAATGATGGAGCATCACCATTAAAACATACACGTATGAAAACATGAATGTTTTTGTTACATTTTCACAGAAATTGGAACAATTGAAAACAGTGGGAGAATCGCACGCACAGCCATTGCACTTTTCTAATGATTTTTTTTTCATCCATGGACACTTAAAATGATGGATCTGTTCATAAAATGATCAGTTTGCAAACAACTGTGCTGTTTTTTTGTTTTTGTTTTTTTAAATAACGCAGTTTAAAAAAAGTCAACCTTACGGATGCTATTAATGACTCGACATCCGTTCTGTACAAAAGTGTCTCTTTGGCCGAGACTCTTTAGTCTTGCTCTGACTAGACGCTCTGTCCGTGCTCCTCTGGGACTCCACATTTGGAAAAAAAAAAAAAAAAGGGCCTCTCAAAGCCTGCTAAGTTTGTTTGCTCTTAATAGTGGAACAGAGTGCTCCTAAATGAACACACAGTGCAAGAAAGAGAGAGCACTTTCCCAAGGGAATATCTATAAGGCCCTGCAGGAAGATGGTAAACATCAACTTAAATCCCCCCCACACACACACATGTTTCGCCGTCCCGTTTGCTGTGACTTAGTGTCGCCTTGTCTTTATCTCTGTGTCAGATTCCAAACCACCATCATCTCATGTCTTTCGTTGATAAGGGAGCAAGTTTGTCAGTTTCAATTTTCACAGATGTTTGCTTCTGATGTGTTTTTCTTCTTCTATTAATGATTTAATGAATGAATGACGGCAGAATGTTTGCTTTTTAATTTTACTTTAGTCTTATCTGGGTTGCCACACTCACTGAAAATGATAATCTCTTACAGTCATGTTTCATCACGATTTCATTAAAAACAACAGCAACCAGAGATCCGTGTGTTTTGGTGTTTAATTGGTCATGGGTTATATAGGATGGACACAGGAAGTGAGTATTTATAGAGCGGGCTTTCAAGCCTCACATCAGGAGTGAGGGAGAGAGCTTCCTGAGTGGTGCATAAAGCGGCCTTTATAGGTGTGTTACATGTGTTACATGTGCATGTTCACACGTGCAGCAGAGCCAGAGAAGGCAGCGAAGGAGCATAGGGAGGCCGCCTGTGCCAACGAGAGCCAGAGAAACCCCTGTGTGTGGAAGGCATGTGACTGCATGTGTGCGTTTGAATTATTTATCCCCACGTCCCGACAGAGGAGTGAACGAGGTCAGGAGCTGCAACATTCTCCCTCTCCATCCATCTCCGTGCCATCCACCCACCGCTTCTCTTCCTCCCTCCTCCTCCTCCTCCTCTTCCTCCATTGTCATTGCTTTGGAGCTGCTCGTTTTTTATCCCGCCCGTCTTAATAAGCAGGAACTAGGAAACAAAAGCCTTCTACCACATGCTACTCACGTCCTCTCAATTATCAGCAAGCCATGAGGGAAGAGCATTGATCCAATTAAATACAGACTTTGTGTGTGTGTGTGTGTGGGGGGGGGCCTGTGATGTAAACCTTTGAACTCTGGAGCTACTGAAGCTAACAAGCGGCTTGTTTGTGTGTGTGTGCGAGCATGTGTGTGTATGTGCATGTAGAGTGGGGATTCTGTCATGTTGTTGGTGGTTGCTGTAAGATTCTATTCCCATGGGGCCTATTCTATAAACACACACACATGCACACACATGCACACACACACACACACACACACACACTGTTTGCAGCAGCAGCAGCAGCAGCAGCAGCAGCAACAGCAGGTGATTCATTCTTAATCTTTCATTCCAACACTTGTGGATTAGCCCTAATCTCAGCTGCTGGAAACACAGGTCTGAGGCTGATTGACACTGAGACTGTGTGTGTGTGTACACTTGTATTTGTTACCTCTTTAGCACCTTTTAGGACCAGGTCTTCATGTCCTGACAAACTGTTCTAAATGAAGCAGAATCTAATTTCTGAGGAACTGGTTAAGTTTAGGGCTAAAGTTAGTGTTATGGGAATAACGCTTTGTTTAGGCTGTCCAAATGAATAGAAGTCAATGTAGTGTCCTAAGAAGAATAGCCACGCAACCTGTGTGTGCATGTGTGTCAGTAGTGATAATCGTAACCCCCCGTTGACATGAATGAGGCGACTGTATGAGAGGAGAAGATATGACCGAGGCAGACACACGACAGATTGACAGTTTACACACGTCAACTCTTAAACTCTGTACGAGGCCAATGAAGAGAAGTCATTTCCTTCTTCTGATACTTTACAATCAGCTCAGTCACTGTGTTTTCACATCAACATGTTTCAAAAAAGAACTTTTGCACGACCCGAGGTGACGTCACCACATCAACGGCAACGAGTCGCAAAATTTGATACCGCTATTAAATCACGTCTCACTTTGACACACAATTATTGATTAAACAAACAGTGGTGAAGTGAAAACACAATTTAACGGCTTTAAAACGATCAATTTACAAAATCAGAATACAGAAACATGCGGCGTGTTGTTTTATTTGGAAAGGTTGAACTAGCAAAGGTTTGGCATTTTAAAATACTCTTATTTATTTTTGTTTTGTTTATAACTAAGTCCCATTTTACTGGCTAAATTGTAATTTGTATCAGTCTGAAGAAAATGATTCTGACCAGAGATAAAACCCCAAACTTCATACTTGCACACATTCCATGTCCGCTCAGATCCGCTTCACATTTTCCTGCATGCAAGTAGATTCCTACGGTTCTGTCCACACTAGTACAGACTCTTTCCATTCCACTAGCACCGATTTCTAAACAGGAGACAGAACTCCCCCTCTTGTATGTTGGTGTATTCTTTCAGTACTAAGTTGAACATGTGTAGGTACCAACAAACTTCCTCGTATAACAAGTTTCCATGGTTACCATCTTCTTTGCGTTCTCTTTTGACAATCAAAATAAGAGCCGGAACCAACTGGACTGGAAAGTGTTTTCCACTTAAGTGTCCACACTAACCACTGTGGGAAAAGAGGGGCTGACAAAATTTACATCACACGACCCTAGCAGACCTCTGTGGGTGTGGAAAGTATGGCCCGGGTTTAAGGGGTGCTTGCTGCTGAGGTTCGAATCCCACATGTCCACACTTATTAGGGGATTTATTAGAAAAGAAGACTTGGAAATGAATTTCTTTGTCAAATCTTCCGTTTTTGTGAAGTCCTTGCAGTTAATCTGTGCAACCTTCTGTAATCTGTACCAAAAATGCTGTGTGAGGGACCGATGTTGTGTCGAAGCAAACCCTGCTTGCATTTTCCCAGTTTAATTCTGGATGTAATTTCCTCTTTCTACCTTATTTCATTTCATGCCCTAAAATGCCCCAATCATGAAACCTTGAGAGGTTTGAAACCCCGTCCTTACTGTGATGTGAACTATTCCGAGCAGGAATTGCATCACATGGTTTTAACCATAACACCTGATGACACGTGGGAAGTTTGACACTTCAACACAAAAAAACTGAACAAAACAGCAAGGTGTGGTGACAGATTTGAGCGAGATTAGATATTGTGTGGAGACTGAGGGAGATGGGGATTTGAAGGGAATGAAAGGGGGAAAAAAAGGGGGTCAGAGGCAATCACAGAGCAAAGTGTTATGAAAGGACACGGTGGAAGGACGGCGAGCATGAAAGAAAATTGGAGAGAAGGCGAAAAAGGAAAAAGCAGTCGAGGGAAGTTAAGATTAGAATTTGTTAAATTGTAAAAAGTGGTATAAAGAAATGAAAAGCTAGTAAGAAAAAAGAGGGAAGTACTGAGTGAAATGATAAAAGAGCTGATGAGGAAGAAGAAGGGAAGATCAGTGTCCTTGTAACACCAGAGAGAAATGGAGAGAGAGGCTGGTGCCGGTTACTGAAGGCAGGTAAAGAGCTTATAGCAGCTGAGACGGATTGAATGAAGAGAAGAACCTAGACAGGATTACACCCAGACAGCAGAGAGAGGTGTTAGATCATATCGTAACACACACACACTTCCTCGTCCTTGACTAACACATCGTCTCTGGTTCACACTGACACTGACCACTCTGCCACTTCAAGCTCCCCAGTCACACTTTAATTAAACTGAACCAACACACTACCAAGCAATTAATGATCGCTGATTGTTATACCAAGCACTCAGGAGCTAATCTATGTGTTAGACGATCATTCTCGAGCCATTAGTTACTTAAATCCACCTATTAATTAATCAGTTGGTGAATAATGTTGCCTGCTGAGGCATGAAGCTGTCCTTAACCGCGCCGCATAAGAACAAGAGAAGAAGAACGCGTGACTCACATGAAGCCTTTAAATGTATTCATTTAAAAGCAGAGGTGATTCAGTACATGGAGGACAACAAAGACGGTCAACTTCCTGAGTAATAACCACGTCACATTTTACACGTCCAAACTACTGTTCTGCTGTCTTCCCGCTTTATCCGGGTCACGGGGGCAGCAGCCTTAGCAAGGAAGCCCAGACCGGCCTCTCCGCAGACACTTCTACCAGCTACTTCAGGGGGGATCCCCAGATGTTCCCAGGCCAGCCGAGAGATATAATCCCCTCAGTCTGTCCCGGGTCTAACCCGAGGTCTCCTCCTGGAAGGACATGCCCCGAAACATGCTATTGCTATAATATTATTATAATACTACATGTTACTGTACTGTAATACTACATGTATACGGCTTATCTTTATGTATACCATTTTAAAGAAACACAGTAGTTAGATGTAGAGTCACATGGCAGAGACTGATTATTATCTGTTGTGTGTCATTAATTCTGCTCTGGTTGTTTGTCGTCTGGAGTTTTAAAAAAAAAAAGGTCCAGTGACACGTCGCTGATAACAAACACATGCTGTCATGTGAATGGTGGTTGTATTAAAGAGAGTTTATTTATTTATTGCTTATTCAAAGGGCTGAAAAGACTGTGTTTTCTTATGAGTAATGATTATCTTTTTGTTTCCCCCTGAGCACAAAATGGTAGCTAAATAAAAATTCTAGAATTTCACATCCCCTCACATTTTATCCAGTAAGCCATCACATTACCACACTGTATCTTGGTTGTTTTAACTAAAAAAAAATGTAAAACTGTTGCTTTGCGGTTTTAAAGTGTTTGATCCACAGAGCATTCTGTGCAGCATCCCATAGTAATATAGTGTGTGGTCGGTGAACACAGACTCCTCACTGTGAGGGCGGGAATTCATTTTTATGATATTTTAGCCCTTTTTATCGATTGAATACCTGAGCTGCAAACGGTTCAACCACAGTGAATTTCTCCTCTCCGCTTTATTGCATGTGAACATTCATTTATTTATTTATTTATTTATTTATTTATAACATATTGGATGACTCAAAAACAAATCTCATGTGACTCATGTGTGGGTCTTGCTTGACCCAGTCTCTGGGAATAACTGGTCTATATACAATGCCAGGAAATGCTATAAAAGCAGGTACTATCTTTAAATATCTTTTATTGTCTAAACAACAATTGAAAGCCCAAAGATATTCTGTGTGTGTGATAATGAAGAACAGAGACAAAAGATCCCATCTGGGAAAAATGAAATTATACTGTTACACCGACTTTTGTAAACATCTTGGTCTGACTGAAAAGTTACTGAAGCGAATTCCTCAAAAATTAAGTTTGGAGTTAATTTACTGGCCGGGACACTCTGTACATGCCCCACACTTTTACCCAACTACAACCGGAGCTCGACTTTAACTGCGCGTGGAAACTTAATGACGGTTTCCTAATGAGAAACCTTCTTTAAAATCTCGGTACAGGGCAGAATTAACTGAGAACACCAGATCCATTCATCGACAAAGCAAATGTCTCATTTCCTTTACTCGTTTTCCCACGTTAACCTCGTAAGTGGCCGCAGTCTTCTGACACTGATTCATTAGAGTTTATCAGAACCTCGAGACGAATATCTTACGAGGTCACAAGCATCCGCCAGTGTGGTCCATTAAGACTGGAACCATGTACTGCTCTCGCCCCTTATCTCCACGTCCATCTGTCGCCTGTTGTCTGCACCTAGAGCTGATGTGAGTCATGAAAAATCACATTGATCTATAAATCAATCAGCTTTGGTTGTGCCGACAGTCAGAGGCTGCATCTTCACGTGGGTTAGTCAACCAGTCGGGGGAAAAGCCATGAGACTGTGGCAAGGTCAGCTGCTCTGCTCGGGATTTGTTCGCCGTGTGTGTGTATGTGTGTGTCACTCTCTCGCAGAGGTGCATATTTCAATCTTGTATTGAATTACACAATGACTGATTGGATTTTTCTCCCCTGCTTCAAAGACAAAAAATGCTCCTCTCTTGCTCTCCACCCTCCAGCCTCTGGGTCCATCATCCCAGCACCCCGCGCTTGCTTTTGTCCTCCCTTTCAAGTGTCTTCCATTAGTGCATGTCCTCTCCAAAAACTCTGCCTTTCATGCATTGATTTTCATCCTTGGGCTGTGTATAGTCGCATGACTGTCATTTCCCTGATTACACAGACTGTAATTATGTGAACACACACAGATGCTGCCTTGTGACTCGCATCACTGTATATGGACTAAAATGTGATTCTCATCATCGTCTGTTTGTGTGTGTGTGTGTGTGTGTGTGTGTGTGTGTTTTTGATTCGGGCTGAGGAAGAAACCATTGATTACTAGTTTTTGAGAGAGAGCCCTGAGTGCCTCTCTCTCTCTCTCTCTCTCTCTCAGTTTCTGCTGCACAAAGGCATCATGGTCTGTGAGGCACTCTCTCACACACACGCAGCCACATTTCTGAGCCCCCTAAGAAAAGTTCCTTAGAAACGCAAGAAAAGTTTCAGCCACAGGCGCCACGCCCTCCCACTGGCCCAGCAGAAATAGGCCCATTGAGCCAGGCTATAATCACACACACACACACACACACACACACACACACACACACACACACACACACACACACACACACACACACACACACACACACACACGCACATTCACCATCACACTCTCTCTCTCTCTTCCACTACTTCATAGAAGCAGCCACAAAAACGCAGTCATTGACGCACCAGCCAACCCACAACGTTTACTGCACAGTGCAACATTTCTCCACTAAACATAACCACACACACACACACTCTGCATTGACTTGAGTTCATTTGGACTAAATCCTCATCCATAATCTTAATGATTTTTGTTGTTGTTATTCTGTTTGTTTGGTCTTCGTGAGCAGAAACAGTGTAACGTTATTTGTTTGCTGCGCCGCTCATCTGAAAACTATCAGATCTGCCTGAGGGAGCGTTTGTGTGTGTATACAGCAGCAGGGTGAGAAGTGTGTATCCATTTTAACTGATGAGCAACATTTTGAGTGGTAGAATTCTTGTGTTCTTCGCTTTCGCTCTGTGCAGCCGTCTCACTTTAGTCGCGCAATTTTTCAAATCACTTCCTGTGTGCGGATGTTGCCGGGCATTAAGGTATTTTTGCACTGCTAAACTGAGGGAGTCATGTGGAGCTCATCACTAGTTTAACTAGAGATGAGAATCGGTATCGGTCAGTATCAGTATTGGTCCAATACTGGTCAAATTCACTGTATCGGATATCGGACAGATAAAAATATAAAATCTGATACAAGCCAATAATCACATGCTTCACCGCACACAGACAATAAAAATGTAAATAAAAATCAGCTCAAGCATTTTAGCCGAGTCATGTTTGGACTGTTTCTTCTTTTTTGAGAACAATATTTGTCACACGTTTGAAAAATGATCTGTCTTTGAAATGACTCAGCACAAATGAATTAACAGCTTCATAAAGTTCATAAAGGGTCTACAAATGACGGTATCGGACTAATATTGGTATCAGTAGATACTTGAGTTTGTGATATTGGTATTGGACACAAAAAAGTGTTATCATCCCATCCCTAGGTTTAACCAGCAGACAATAGTTTAAATGTAACAGACATTTGTTTAGAGCAGTGGCTTCAAACTCATTTTAGTTCAGTTCGGTAAAATAATATCATGATAAACTATAAACAACAAGAACTCCAAATGTTTTGTGTTCCTTTTGTTTATTTAACTTCATTTAATTTCATTGTATTTATTTATCAGGACAATGTACAATTACATTATGCATAAAACAGCAGAGATGCTTGTACCAGACTGCAGCTTAGTAGCTCATTTCCATATAACTTTATGATTACATTTTAATTATACTGCAAAATTTTCACAATTTCATCCTGCAGGGCAGATTGGACCCTCTGTTGGGCCAGTTCTGGCTCACGAGCCATATGTTTGACACCTCTGGTTTAGAGTAAAAGTTACACACTACAGTTCCTCAGATGTTTTTTTTTTGCTTCATTAGGACCACCTTCTGTTTCCTTGGGTACCAAAGGAACACACACACACACACACAGCAGTGTTTTGTTGAGTGTGGGAGCAGCAGTTGTGTCACAATCTCAAGGCATTTCTGGCAGCAGGACAGTGACACACACAGATGCATGTTTTATAAGGTCATATATAATGGAGGAGTATTTCACGCGGAGAGGCCCGTGTGTGTTTTTGTGAGTGTGTGTGTGTGCTCGTCCTTTAAATGTGGATTGTAATCCTCCTAGATTGTCAGATTAGTGTAACAGCTGGGTCCTACATACAGATATGCATCTCTCTGCATCGCCCCTCCTCCCAGTCATACTTCTCCTCTATACTCCACCTTTAGCTGAATGGATCTATGTATTTGATAGTGTGTGTGTGTGTGTGTGTGTGTGGCGTCTCACAGATCTAGTCCATTACACAGTTTTAGGCCAGCTGATGTGTCACTACACAGTCATGTGACCCACTGAGTCTGCAGCAGGTTTCGCTGTCAGCTGCTCGTTTTCAAACACATTCTGCTTCCCAGGGCTGGAGGTGCTGCTCCGTCAGCTCTCATCACTTGATAATATCCATTACTGCACACACACACACACACACACACACACACACACACACACACACACGCACACGTTTTTTAAAGCTTTTTTAATTGTTTTAAAAATCATCCCATTTATAATGATACTCCTTAAGCATTCATTCCTGACTGATGTGATTTGCTGCCGCGGTAAAGCTCATTAACATTTTTTTCACATGTACACTGATTACAGTGCTGCCAAACACATGAAGCTGTTATTAGTGCAAGTTGGTTTCCTAAAAAACATCACAGCGCTCACTGTGGCTGCTCAGACGTCTTTAAACCTGATCTTGTGTCCAAACAAATGCAGAAGGTCAGTGCAGGATCACTGAACTCTGTCCCAAGGGTTTCTGAATATTAAATGAGATGAGGTCATATAGAAGTGCAGTTTACAAATCACATAACATTTCTATTCCAATTTAAAACATGTGATACATATACAGTACATGTAGTGAGGACTTCTCATCACATGGTTCTAATTGATGTGCTGAAGAAAACAAAATTGCAGACTTGATATCTGTCTAAAAGTCACAATTAAACATTTTCCACAAATCATTCAGCCTAAAATAATGTGCAAATTCTCCAGAGAGCATTGAATTGGGAATATGCAAGCGGAGGATACAGTGTTTGCCTCTTAACTGCTGAGCCATCGTAACACCTGAGCCTCACCGCTTCTGTTGGTACAGACTGCAGCATATAACGGGAGAGAAAGTCGACTCTTCTCATCTATTAGACACTGTTTTTATTATACGATTCATGATCATGAGTGAATCTATGGAATTAGATTTGTGTCAACACGTTTCACAGTGCAAACAAAAATGAACCACACAATCAAAATACACAAACTGCAAATAAAATATCGATTTAATCATTTAAAAATATTCTAATTTATTTGTTTGGAAATACACTTTTTGCTTGCAGTGATTGGATTTTTTTGCATTTACGCACCCTGATTTCTTCTTTGTGCTGTGGTTTAGCCAATCAGCAGGCAGCATCCTAAGGCCCGCCCATGGGCACCATTGAAAACTGAAGGCGTATAAGGAACAGCAGAGAAGGCCTTTGGAGAGGTGTAAATATTTCTGGTTTTTGAGTGACAGATTATTAAATCAGACTATGAATGAAAGCACTGATGAAGGGAAACCTTTTTTATATATTTTTAGCCAGAGGGAAACCCCTCAGTGTGAAAGCTACTTAATTAATCACTCAAAGGAGAGAGCTTTTCATCTGATTTGGATTAATGGTGAAGGAAAAAGCTTTACATATAATGTGATGTCATTTTCTACTGGAGGTAGGCGGAACATTAGAAACTGTAATTTTTGTCTGTCTGAGTCACTTTTTTTGTAGATATACAAATGAATATTAATAATGATAAAAAAACAACCTTTATGCATGAAAATGGTTTCAGATTTAGGTGATCCAGATGCTTGGGGTTTTGTTTTTTTTTCCTCCACATGCACCTGTTCTGTCCCTGCAGCTTCCTGACCAAGCCGTTCACTGTACCGTATACCATATTTAGCAAATGCATGACTTACCATTAGAGCATTCATCACTTGGATCATCTTTGTCCTTATAACTTGGTGGAGAAAGATAATATTAGAAAGATAATATTAGGGCCTGGATGCTTTTTCAGCTGTGGTTTGGTGGCTCTCTGCGGCAGCTTTAGGTCCCGAGTGAGCTGGAATAACAAACTCGAGCCAATGTAATGCCATCCTCCCACAGGTTTGTGCAGGGAATTAATACGACCCGTGTGGCTGCGATGTGGATCTGCTATGGCTGCACTATCAGAAATTTGATCAGCAGAAAGAAGTAAAAATAGAAGAAAAAAAACACCCTGGCTGTTGTATGTGAGCATGTTCTGCTGTTTTTTGCTGTATTTGCCCAGTTGCTCACTTTTATTGGTCACGGGGAGGAAAAAGTGACACAAACATACAGGGAGAGATCACAAATGTGTTTGGCAAGAGACAGAATCAGCATTTTCTTGCTTCCCACTCACGAATACTTACAGCAACATGTCCAGAAGGATGGTTTTAGCACTGGATTTGAGCTTCATACACTACACAAGACAACTTGTAGGCAGTTATAAATGTCATCCTGTATTTTCGTTCGAAACCCCAAATTAGTTTCAACGCTCATAACTAAAGCGCTTTTCCTCTGAATCTCCATGAAGCCACCCACAGTCACTTCTCATTTATTAAACACAGCTAATCGGTGTTAAATTGCTCAGCACGTTCCTGCTTGTGAACGCAAAGTGATGACTTCTGATGACCCCCCGCTGCCGCTGATTCTCTAAAGACCGTCTCAGCGCTAAATAAGAATTGCCCCTTTTAAAATCTGGAGCCGTTTCACTTGGTTCATTGAAGAAGAAGATGTGCTGCAAATAGTCAGCAAGGGAGGGGGGGGAGAAGAGATTTTCATTTCAGACATGCAATCCGTGGCAGTAAATGTATATATTTATAACAGAGCGGGGGGATTACATTTACAGGATGCTGAATGGGTTCTGACCACCAGGGTGAAACAGCATTTATTATCTGAAGATATTTATGCACATTTCAAGTTTAAAGTAACAATACACCTGATTAAAATGGCCGCACACTGTACTTACCATTGCTACTGCATTACGTCTGCAGAGACACGTGTCAGCAAATTTACGACATTAGGGAAGGACAATATGGGCAAAAGCATTCTCAAATTAGTCAGTATCGATAATCATCATGGAAGATGGAAGAAAAATTGACTTGCGCTTGAAAACAACAACAGTACACAGAAATATGTCACTGAAAATGTTCATATTCAAGTATATTGCATATACCATCCTGTGTATATACACGTTACATGTGTAATGCATACATTAAGGGCTGCAACAATTATTTTCACAATCGATTAAGCTATTGATCATTTGGTCCATAATATGACAGTAGATGTCAGAATACGTTGATTAGGGTTTATCAAACTGGGAAAAGGTGATGATCTCAAATGTCTTGTTTTTGTCCACAAACCACAATGATTCAGATTTGTGTATGGAGAGGGGAGAGAGTGTCATTGCAGGGCACTTTTTAAAAACATAACATTTCCATGTAGAAAATATAATGAAGTAAAGTTACCATATGTGGTTCCTTGCCCAATCGAGGCTAAATCACAACACACATAAACATAAAGGAACATCCGACTGCGTCTGTAACGTAGCCTAACCTTTATTGTCAAATCAGTTTACACACTCGACGTGTTTAGATTTTGTGTAACTCATCAACATTCCTGTTCTGCACAGGAAGTGATTTGTTTTATGTCAACATTGAGTAAAAGCACAGATTAATGTCAGATTGAAAACACAAGGAAACGCCCATGAAACGTTTTCGAAAAACCTGGTTGTTCAGCAGTTTGATGGGACTTATGTATTTTATTTATATACTTTATTTGATAGGGAAAATGCTAATTACCATAGTGCAACTCCCGCCTGCTATGTACATGCAATTGTACCTAATGGTTTCCGCTGATTTCCAAATCCTGTCCCTCGTTAGGCCTTTAAAACAGACATCAAGATTATGAACAATAGCAGGTGTGACAAAATGATATTAATTAAAATGTTTAGATGCTTCTTGTCCCTGCCGACCCCTCTGCCGCTGCTGCACACACACACAAACACACTGAAAGAGGTGTGAGATGCCATGGTTTCTGTTGTTGACGACCAAACAGAATTGGATTAATAACATCAACAACAACGACAACAAACACCAAAACGTACGCACTGCAGCTTCAGGAGTTACAGTCAACCTTTTTAATCCAATGTATTGCAAATATTGAATACAGTGTATAAAGTTACCTGTGTTAAGTAGAGCAGCCTTTCATGTCTTCAGCGCTCCGGGGCCTGGAGAGACTCATCATGTCTCCCTGAAGTGATTTTTTTTAATAAAAAGACAGGATTTCTTTGACCCCCCCTCTGGCTGTAGTGTGCAGGTGTTAGCTGTTTGAAGGCTCACAAAAGCTCACCTGACGTCACAGGTATCAGATACTATCTCGACATCCTATCATCAGCGTGCATGTGTGTGCACGTGTGACTAGTGTGGCTGTGCAGAGCCTTTCTGTGTTAATCTCTGCTGAAGGTGGCAGGTGTCTTAACCAGGCCGTCACCTGGTAACTTAGTCTCTCTCTCTCTCTGGGTGTGTGCTTTATCTCTCTCACACACGTCCTTGTCTGACTCTTAAGTGTGTCAGTGCTGTCCAAACCTGTCCAGATGGTAACGGAGGAACAGCAATGTGGAGAGGTGGTGAGACCAGGCAGAAAAAGCAAAAGACGGGGTCAGTGATCCACGTTGCTCCGAAATATCACCTGTGGGTGTGGAAGAACACAAACAGTGAACAGGCTGGTAATAAAAAAGTGTGTGCAGGTAGCCCGAGGGTTTGTACCAAGTGGTGCGACTGGTGTGACCCTTTCAAAGGTGGAGAGCTATCAACAGTCCACTTATGTCACTGAGCTGCGTGACTCCAGTTCTCCAGCTCTTATCAGTGTGCCTCAGACTGTTGTGTGGAGAGGAGCAGAGAGATGACCGTGAATTAGCAGCAGTGGTTTCGCAAAACGTGGGTGCTGCACCTACAGTGAATTACGCTACAGGGAATTGTGGAAATGGCTCATAAAGATCACCTTTATGCCTCACTTTGGGTCTGATCTTGGGCTCAGATTTACACTAGATGATTGTTGTTTTTGAGCTGTGTCTCTTGAGCAAACGACTACCAATCTATGTTGAAATGAGGTGAAAGTGAAAGTGAGAGTAAGGCTTTTTGTTGATTGCTGATAGTGTTTCGTTCCTGCGTTTATTGTGGGCAACCAGGCACCAGGAAGTGCGGTTATATTGAATAACCACCATGTGGTGACTCCACAGGTTGTAAAAAATAACTCTGCCTGAATGGACATACATGGGAAAATCAATCCACTTCTCACCTACTTTTCTTTTGTGTACCAGCTTCTTCAATTCTTTTATAGAAGAAGGTGTTAGCCAGGGGTTACCCAGGCCGTTTTGAGTGTGACTCTGGTCTGACTGAAGGTATACATGCCAGTAGTAGCTTGTTTATAGTTAAAAGTTACACACTACAGCTTTAATGGTCTCAATTGCTAGTTTCAGGTCTTTTCCAGTGGCTCATGATGTCAAGTCTTTAAATGATGTTGCAATTTAGAGGAAAGTTTAGAGAATCTTAAGGCTTTAAAATGAGAGTTCTTATGGGTTAAAACATGTTTTTGAACAAAGTCCTCTTACTCTACATACAAGTGCTACTACAGGAGAAGAACTGTCCATCATAAGATAAACATGCCTTACAGGGGAACCGAGGCATGGACATGACCAGTGTCATTCATGATATTTCTGTTCCTGGTCTGACGTCGTCGCTGCAGATGTGGTAAATGGAGGGACAGAGAGAGAAGTGGGACTCACAGATGGTCTCAGAAATCAGAGGGAGTATTCAAATGATTCTTCACAGTCTCGAGAGCTGAGAGATGCTGCAGCAGACGACAATATGAGCTCAGATAAAATCCCATTAAAAGGCAAAATGAATGATTATTTCCTCCTCCTTCGAAGAGCAGCATTGCATCTACTGTAACAGTGTGTGACTCTATTGAGACAATGGGCACATGCATACAATTCACAAAGATGCACATTAGTCAGATAAGAATAAGAGGAAGAGGTTTTCTGCAGACATACTGATTCACCAAACCAGGATTTACACACGCACACAAACTAGTCCAGTTCAGATTTGTTCAGAGATCCCCCTCAGGCCAGCTGAGCCGAGATAGAAAGCGTCATTATGATCATGTCATCAAACACATTCCTCAGTAACCCAAGAGGCTGCGGTTGCCGCTGAACAGTGCTTGGTGCATACACGCATGCACACAAATGCACACACACACACACACACACATTCACACCTTCTTCTTGTCAGGTTGCTGCTTTAATACAAGACCCATCCCTCACCCTCATAATCTTGCATTTCCTTTCATGTGATCCGAAATTAAAATCTGGAGCAGCTCATCTCCCGTGGAATATTAATAATTGTGAGGTGGCAGCATTGTCGGCTCAGGTATAAAATTCAGGCTTTGTACTTGTAAAACAAGCGGGGGCTCACACAGTCACACGACGCTCGCAGCTCCGCGTACATGATTAAATGTATAGTGCAAAAAGCCCGACAAATCACGTTTGTACCAGAAGACATACCTGTGTTTGCTTTGTCAGAACATGACTCCACAACCTCATCAAACGCCCAATGTTTTTACCCGGCTTGTCTTTCTTGTCCTTCAATTTGGGTTTCCCCCTTCTCTTTTTACACAACTATGTGCATAATTACATGTTCCACGCTCCCGGATTGTTTTAAAATGGCTCTGCATGTCTTACAATGGCACTAGTCATGTGTTGCCAAAAAGAAACCCAAAAAAAACAGGATTGCACTCACTGCACAGATCCAGCAGAATACAGCTGTCATATTACAGTCTCCATTTATAAAACAAAAAAAAGAAAATGGGAACAAAATCCAGTGGTGGAGGGAAATTCAGGGCAACATACAGATGATTCTGGCTCTCGCTTATGTGTGCAGCAGACCAAGGCTCATTGAGACTCACTGTGGTTAGTTAGCATTGTGGCACAGGCTGAAAGAATCGCTCTTTATAGCTCCTGAAGTCAAGGCAAAATGCATATCTGGCTCTGTTCGTCTCCCCCGGAATCACATAAAACACACACTGATAGGTCTGAGGGATATTTGTGTGCACATGTGTACACACACACACACACACCACAAACAAAACCTGTGATTATACTCAATCAGACACATACCCACGCCGTAATTACATACACTGACGCACTACTGCCTGGCATACCATGAGTTCACTCTCATAATATTATGTCATAAATAAAACATGTCGAGGCACAGGAGGTGATTATACATTACTGTTAAAGGTTAGGATAAACATTGATGATGCACGTTTGAAAACACGCGCACACACACACACACACCTCCAAAACTGAAAGGTGCGTGTGTGTGTGTGTGTGTGTGAGGGGACTTGTAAAAGAGGGCCTCTGGGGTGGACTGTGGTGTTGCCTTGGGGGCAGGGTGTGTGTTTATTTAAGTGTGAGTGTGTGTGTGTGTGTGTTTTTTGGAGTCACGCTGAATTTAGGAAGCTAGCCTTGGGATACGGAGTAGAGTTAAAGATGAAAGGAAAATGGGGTGAGGACTGGGGATACACTGGCACGGAGTATGTGGTTCCGGGGGGGGGGGAGAAGAAGAGAGGTAGGGATGGATTGGTGGAGCAGAAAGAGGAGTAGACTGTTTTGATGTTGAATTCTAGGTTGTTTATTTGACATTACATAACGCTCCTGCTTGTTTTGTTAGCGCTCTTATAGTCTGTGCGTGTGTGTGTGTTTCAGGATTGGGGGGTAGTTTTTCTCAGGGAAATGGGAATTTCTGTGAAAGGCAAAGGTTGCCCATAGCAACGGCCTTCATTGTAAAAGTGATCCCTTGGAATACAGGACACACACACACACACACACACACACATTTGCACCATGCACACATCTTTTCAGTAGTTTTCTGAACTTTCAGGGTTTGAAATAAATCAGCAACATTCACACACTCATATCCTCACTGTGTTGTTGAGGCACCAAAACAACTTCAAGTCAATTTTCATTTTCGGGAGGTACATATAGCGTTTCAGCTCCACCTCACGCTGAGGCGTGATGGACTTAGATGCTCGGGTTTCTAGATTCCATTATGCTTTTATTGGCTTTTAAAGGCATCGGGTTTCTTCTGTCTGGAGCCGGGGAGGAGCTTCTGCTCCTGTGTCTGTCTGTACAATTAGCATCACATGGGCTAGGAAACACACGGCTCTGCCCAGGCCTCAGGATGGGCTTAAGATTGATGAGGAGATAAGTTTGCTTTGGCCCCTTTATCAGCACAACCTGGAGCAAATCTCAGCCCTTTGTTGTTGGCTGTGTATCACTGCACGGCTCAATCTGGGAACAAACGTCAGGGATAAAAGAAGCACCAAGCTCATTTTACATTAGTACACGGTATTTTAAGTGCATAATTATCAACATGAATATGTATTTTAACAGTTATTAACGTTATCAACGATATCAAGGACACTTAACCCTTTTAGCACCGAGCGCATTTTGCATGACCATAATTACGCAACGGTTTGTGCTATAAAATTAGTTAGTTCCTTAAAGCTGAGAAGTTGCACGTCAAAGCCAATATTTGGTTATCATGGTAATGTCACTCTCGCTGTTTCAAGAAGCTGGCCACCAGAGAGGAGAGAGCAAAACGCCTGTACATAAGATTCCATTTTTTGGCCTGTTTTTACACATTGAGACAACCAAATGTTATTTAAAATATGTTTTATACTGTTCATGTACAACTATAGTGCTTTTTTTAAATTGTTAATACACGATTTTAACATGCAGTAAATTGTCAATAACTGCCAGATATTGAAAATTACTCTGGAAAACTGGGCAAAAACACTTACACACAGGACATTTTCTGGCCCTTCTGGTAAAAATAAGCAAGACGAACATTTTGAGGCTTAGGTGTTCCAGCTCGCTTGTAACGAATGGTTATTTGAGTTTCTTTTGCCACTCTGTCACTTTAGAACCAGTCTGACCAAGGAGCCGATTCTCATCTCTTTCTGACCATTTTCCATAAACCTTTGGAGATGATTGAGCGTTATCATCTGGCACCAACAAACACTCCACTTTCACTCAAAGTCACTTAAATCACCTTTCTTCCTCATTCTGATGCTCAGTCTTAACTCCAGCAGCAGGTCATCTTGACCCTGTCTGCACACCTCAGTGCACTGAGTCGCTGCTATGTGATCGGCTGATTAGATACTTGCGTCCACGGGCAGTTGAATATGTCGTGTACCTAATAATAAAGTGGTGGGTGAGTGTATTAAAGATGGGTTGTTTGATGAATGAATGAATTCACAGATGCATTTTTTGCCACTTTGTCTGCTTCACTATTTCTGCACTCATCTAAAGCGGAAAAACAATCAGAATGTTCAATTGTGCAGAATGACCTATTATGGGATGTTCTCAGATCTTATATTATACTTACATGATATTCTCACTGATGCAGACGTGTAAAGGTGACATTGAAGCTGGTGGAGATGGATTTAGTTTTAAACATCAGTGTCTCAGAAATGGAGGCTGCACCGACGGTTGCGGTAAACCTAAAGGTGTATCGTTGCACTGCAGTTTGGGTGGTGTCTCTTAAGTGCATGCATTTGATAACTCGGTTATTATCAAATGCATGCATGCATGCATACAGAGAGAGCAAGATCAGCTGTGAAGTGAGTGAGCCTTCAGAGGTTCATCCTTTGCAACGATCCACAGCTAATCTCTCTTAACTGACCCTGACAGAGGTCACCAGCCAAGCTCTTATTTTCCCCTCACACACGTTCATGAAACAGTCTTCAGAGTGCACATGGAAGTCATCTCAAAGACATCGATATTTCCCACACGAGGAGTTCAAAATAACGGCAACGGTAATCACAGATAACATCAAAGATAAATCATCTATCAAACAAAACAGGAATAACCGCATTGTTCCCTCATGACAACACTGGCAATTTTACCAGTCTGAGGTATAAATATCATATGCATGACATTTGCTGATGTAAATTCACTTTTTACATTACAGTGTGAATATTAAGAACGCAACACGCTAAACTAAGATATTCAACATTGTAAATTTCGGCATTTAGCAGCACTAAAATAAAACACGTCACAGACCTGCATGGCTGTAGGCTCTTTGTGACATCTGTTTTATTTTTATGTTATTTTTTCCAACACAATAATAAAAAGAAGACGAGCAAAAAAAGAAAGAAAGGAGGACAGAAAAACACATTTACCACATCCTTGTGGTTCGAAAAAAGTTGCAGGCAGAACTAAGAACCCCTGTACTTTATGTTTACATAATAAACTATTTTTGTTATATACTCGGTATATCCCGCAATCTATGGCCATATTAAATGAAAGAAAATAAGACATGCAACCGTACGGGAATGAATGGTCTGATGTTTCATGTTTCTCCTACAACAAAGAGAAAAAAATGATTGTGCTGGTTAAAAAAAAAAACATCTTGTATTTTGAGCGTTGTAGTGTTACATTTGTTGGGTTTTGTCAAAGGAAAACCCAGAAGTAACAGTTGAAAAAGTAATTGAAGCTTTACAGCGCGAGCACTGTCATATGTAATTGACACATAAGTACACTTCATGAAACCCCGCTATTCTTAAAGGCTTTGATGTCCCTCTGCCAAAATCCCAGCTTTGGATCAACTCATTAACTATGCTCCTCCAACAGACAGATGTTAGCACAACCATCATCACAATACTGGTACCTCCTCTTAGACAGCTGTGTGTGTGTGTGTGTGTGTGTGTGTGTGTGTGTGTGTGTTGTCTTTTCAATGAAATGTCAAACAACTCAGTCATCCATGATGAATACCTCTAATCTCCTCACCCTTCTGTCTCCGTATCTCTATAACAGGGACAGGCGTGGTCGCCGTCTATCGATGACGAAGGCTCGACAGGACTGGAGTTCTTTGACGACGAGGACCTCTACTCAGGCTCTGGCTCTGGCTGTAAGTGTGTGTGTGTGTTTTGGTGTGTGAGCTGAGTTACACATTCACATCCTGGTTCTTTCAAACATGACAGCTGCTGGGTTTCAATCTGCTGACCCCGGCGACCCAATACTCCCCCTCCCCCCGTCTCCGCCTTGTCCCCCTACTTATGGTTATTCACCGCACTCACAAATGCACGGTCACCGTGTGCACACACACAGACACTCACACAGACACACATTTATTACAAAAACAAGAAGTTAGCCAGGCTTGATTTTTCCCAGAGCTTATTAACTCTAACCAGATTACAGTCCACACAGATTAGACGATGACACGCATGCCAGCAGTCAGCTGTGGTGCACCTATGTCTGCATGTGTAGGAATGACCTGCTTAATGTAAACCGTGTTGGTGTAATTCAGGTTGATTTCCTGATCCCGGCTGTTGAAGCTGAGGCACAGCTCCCCTTATTAAGCATGACTCATTGAGGGGCTGCCCTTGGTTCAGGCACTGCGCTAGTAAGCGAGCACGCTCAAAATAAATTACAATTCAGAGCAGGAGAGTGCAGCAGAGGCACCCCCTGTGGTTAAAACAGCAGCCCGGTAAATTGCTTTATCTCAAACTGTGATACAGAGCCGTCTGATATCAGAGAAAAAGGCTCATTTTCAACAGACGGTTGTGCATTATGTGCCGCTGCAGCGTCTGAATGTGACATTTAGTGACGTCTGATATGTTTAACAGTAGCTGCATTGTTCGAGGCTATATTTTGATATCCTCTCTAGCACCTCAGTCAGCTTTCATGCCTTTGTGCCTGTAAATTCAATTTGCTTCTCTTTCAACCCAGGGAGCTTCACTGCTATAACAAAATGAAAGGTGCTACAATACTATTATGAGCATTAAGCGGAGTATGAATCAGTCAGGATCTTCTCTTCTCTTCTCTTCTCTTCTCTTCTCTTCTCTTCTCTTCTCTTCTCTTCTCTTCTCTTCTCCTCACAAACTCTCTGTCAACACTAAAGAATCAGAACAAAAAAAAACAAACCTCAATTAAACACCCCTGCCCCCTGTTCCAACACAAGCCAAAAACCCGCAAATCACTATTATTATTTTCATTATGTTATTTTTCGATTTAATTTTCTGTTGTCAGACGGCTAAATGGCACAACAGTAGCCGTTTGATTGCGCCTTTGATTGCTGTTCAAAATCTTCTATAAAATCCCTGTTTTATGACATCAAGACAAAACAGGGAGTCCAATCACGGAGGAAGTTTGCAGGGATGGAAAGCTGCCTCCTTCAAGGAGATGATTTAAAAATGTCAGCATCATGCATGGAGATAAAAACATACTATCAAGTTGCATTGTGGGAAATTTTGTAATTTGCCTGTTTTGGGTACTAGGACTAAATGTAAGGCCGTCTTTGCCACTAAACCTCATCACTGACTTCATCATATGCTGTCACTGAGGTTCTAGTGGATATTTTGATATTTTCACTGTGGGTCATGTCTGGAGATTTGGTCCAGACATCCTCTGTCCACACATGCAACCCCACCACACAGTCTCTGGAGAATCTCCAGAGTTTATGGCATGTCACGCAGCAGCTAGAGTGCGTCCTCTGTTCCTACCTGCCCCCCCCCTCGAAAAAATAAAAGTAAAATAAAATGGACTATAAGCTGTATATACTGGCAGTAGTTTTTATTACGCCTTTGCACTGGAGACAACTGAGGCCAGAGGCATTCTGTTTGCAGGTTGTCCATCAATCTGTACTGTATCATGTCCTATTCCTGTGAGCATGATGAGGGAATGCCACCAGAGAATCTGATACACACATTGACTTGGGCGTAAGGTTTTTTGGTGGTCAAAGGTCAATGTCACTGTGACCTGGCAAAAAACTGATAGAAGCATTGTAAGCTATTTGACCTAGGATTGACACTAAGGACGTTTTCACACCCAATAGTCTGCAAGACTCGATTGGGGGCTGCAACATTCAGCCGGTCCGGGTTTGCTTTCCCTCTGCACTAGTGAAACGAACCAAACCTTTTGAATAACTGCGTCAAGAATTACTGAAGGAGAAGACAAGACAAACAATGAACAAGAAAACTCGCTCATCTATTGGTTAATGCAGGGCAACTTGTGTTTCTGCCACAAGTGCTGGTGTGAATGCACCCTGTGCGAGTTAATGCAATGCAAATTTCACAAGTGAAAATGAAGCACCTTAACAAGGATGCAAAATGATAATGTCTGAAATCAGTTTACTGTTGAATAGAGGGCAAACCACAGCGTGTGAAGTGAATGAGGTAGTTTCTGATTCACTGTGATTTGTGAATGTGATTTTTGTGTGGGTGTGAGAGAAGTGTACATATCAAATCATTTTTAAACTCACAGTATTCTCCTCTGTCCTCCTCGTCAGTTCCTGAGATCAACGTGAGGCCGACGTCAGTGGGCGTGTCCTTCACCACAGAAGAGCCCCTCCTCCTCTCCACCACCCAGGCCACTAGTCCGGCCCCCTCCGCCCCGCCTGCGGCGGAGCCCAGCCCCAGCCCCGAGGACCCCACCTCCACGCCGGTGCCCACCGAGGCCGATGGAGAGAGTGGTGCATTCTGGGAGCAAGAGCAAGAGAAAGAGCTGGAGAAGCAGAAGGAGCTGGAAAGGGAGAGAGAGCGGGTGAAACAGTTGGAGAGGGAAAAGGAGAGGGAAAGAGAGCGGGAACGGGTCAGAGAGCTGGAGAGAGAGAGGGAGAGAGAGCGTGAGCGAGAGAGAGAGCGTGAGAGGGAGCAAGAGAGAGAGAGGCAGCGAGAGCGTGAACTTGAAAGAGAGCGAGAGCTGGAGAGAATCAGAGCTGCTGCTGCTGCGCAGACCACCGCCGCACCCAAGTCACCTGATGCCGTTCCAGTGGTGACCACCGACCCCACAGCCAGGCCCACTGAAGGTTCAGAAGGTGCAGCGCCCTCAGCTGCTTCGGATGACCTGAGCAGCACAGAAGAAGAGGAGGACGTGTACCTGTCTCCTGATCCCACCTCCATTTTCCCCGTCTTCGATATAGACATCACCACAGAGGAAAACACACCGACCACGGCAGAGACCACACCTGAAGCCACGACAGCTTCTCTAGCCACCTCCACCACCATCAGGACCAGGGTCCCCTCCAGACCCAGGGTTCCCATGACGACCGCCACTCAGGTGATGCCGACAGAGAGAACGACCCGCCCACAGCAGCCCGCAACCACACAGGTAAGATTCAGACTTTACCTCCTCCTCCTGACACTGGTAATATACTGTTTTAAATGTTTCTGCTCTATTCCCACGACAGTTTTGCTTCTGGTACCAAAACAAATAAACAAGTGGCAGCAAACTCTATTTTGTATTTAAGCAAAGGAATTGTTCAACTTTCTCATCAAGAATGAGATGAGAAGATCAATACCACTGTGATATGTCGGTTCATTTTGAGGCCAAAGCCTGGAATCGATCAAAGGAGACCAAAGAGGGGAAAAAGGACTTTTATTTATCGTGGTTTATGAGAAAACGAGTTTGTTTTTATTTTTAAAAATCCTAAGTTACTGCTGGCCACTGTAATCTTCAGTAAAAATTGTGTATTTGTGAGGACTAATGTGGATTAATACACATTGTAATGTCAGCACATATCACTGACTGCAATGCTGCAGCCCATGTATGTGGTTTAGATGCGTTTCTGTACAATGGCTCAGAACAATAAGATATTCCAGGCTTTTTTCTGCACAGACGGTGTTTGTCAGTGGGAACATTTCTTTACTGATGTCGGTGTGGATGTGCGGAAGATAAGAAAACAAGAGCTTTTATCATCTTGAATGTTTTCTCAACACAAAGCAGAACATTTTCTAAAGAAAATAAATAACTAAATGACAAGATGATTGTTAGGGATGCTCTTTCCAGTTCTTATCAATACATATCTGTCGCTCGCAAACACTATTGAGCTTGGGATCCGTCTTCTGCCTTCTCTAACGCTGACAGTTTAATTATTTGCAGCTTCTCTTCGTTAAGACATGAAGATTTTTAGATGTGCCCAGTTTTTCCACAATGTGATTAAACTGCCATAGTTCGTGAAATGTGTATATGTGTTGGACAATATGCAACTTTCCAGCGGGCAGAATAGACAGAGGCCCATTGTCTCAGAAGGGAATATGTGCCATGGAAAACGAGTGTCTGTGGAACGACGCCACGAAACAAACGTGATTACGTCAAAGGTAAATTTCCCATCGTTAGTCTGAGGTTTGTGTTTCTCTGCCTCAGGAGGGAAATAACGAGGTGGGTGCTGCGGGGCCAAGTGGAGATTTTGAAATACACGACCGCAACGATCTGGGCCGAGGTATATTACCAGCAGATCCTGATCTGATTGGCAACACCGTGGATACAGGAAGCTCTGCCGCTCAGCTGCCACAGAGGAACATTTTGGAGAGGAAAGAGGTCTTGATAGGTGAGAGCGTTTCACACGAATGTCAATGTTAATGTTTGCATTTGTTGTGTTGTTCTTTTTGTATATTTTGGGTTGTTCAGCTCCATCTCACTGCTCGTCTGTCTGGTTCCGTCTCTGTTATTCTGTCTTTCTGCACATAAACCTCTGTGATAATCACCTTGTAGATGACCGGATTACCTTCCCTGTTCCCTCCTGTATTCTTTCCCGGTAAACTGCTTTCACTTCGCATTCACACAGTGCGAATTCATCATGTGCTACTTAGCCCAGTTTGACCCATTGAGAACAAGCAATCCTCCTCTCGGGTTATGCACCCCTCCCTCTCCTCCCCTCCTTCACCCTTCTCTTTCTCATCACTTTCCCTCTGGGTAAATCCAATTTCTTTTCAAGTATCCCCTCTTTTGATCCCAAAGAGCTGCTCTGAGAAAGTGAGGGAGCAGCCAACTTGCCTGACCTGACTGGCTGTCTGTCTCTCCTTCAGCTGTTCTCATTGGTGGACTGCTGGCGCTGGTTTTTGCTGATTTCCTGGTCATCGGTAAAGAGCAGGAGGCAACAGACATTAGACTAGACTGTCTGTGTGATAGAACCAAACCAAATCCCCCCCACACGCCAGGCTCATACATTCACATACAGTAGAGGTGCCATACACGCATGCCTTTGGCCCTGTCAGAGAACATGCAATTATTTACCATTTTTGAATCCCTAAAAAGATTTTCAAATCCTAGCATTTCATTAAAATATCAACAAAATCCTCGTTTCAATCAGACTCAGTTGATCCGGGGATAATTTGATGGGTGCATCAGTGCTTAACAACGCACACGCCTCTACTGCGAGGCACATCAGTGTTTTGAGTTAAACACTAATGTTTGCATAGAACAGTGCCAGTGCTAACATGATGACGTGTTTATTATGCTCTGCATCAGTTAATGGTGTGTTTTTATGAGAAATGTCAGACATTACAATTTTCCTCCTCGTTGTAAACAAAGAAGGATTTACACGTTCATGTGTAGGATAATATATTTGATATTGAAAACTCAAATTCAAATTCTGAAACGTTTCTGTGCTTGCTGTCGTCTCACTTTACCAGTGCGACACTGCTGTTGTCACTTCCTGTGTGCAGCGCGGGAACCATACTGGGCAACAGAACATCTAAACTGAGAACACATATCGGGCTGAGCAGAGCTTGACGGCCTTACGCCTCACTGTGTGAATGAAAGCCGAGTTTATAAAGGTTAAATACTTTATTTGTTGCACGGCGGCGCGTCTCGGAGACTTATATTGTTTTGAACACGCCAGCTTGTGCGTTCAGATGCTTAAATGAAAAGAAACAAAGTAAACACCTCCCACACAATGAATGGAAACAAAGTGCTCCTCAAGCATTTGGGGAAAATAACAGCTTGTTCTCTGCTTTGGCATCGACACCAATTACTTTAACAAGGGAAAGGTTTTTTGTTTTTTTTTTCTGTCTCATTTGATAACCACACATTAATCTATTGCACGCAGGCAGAGTTCATTAGCGGTGTGTGCAGCTGTGGATAGGTTACACGAGCGGCCCCATCGGGCTAAGCTGTTATGTGGCACTGCAGGCCTGCAATTTAGCAGGAGGCTGCTGGCAACATGGAAAGTGGAGCGTGTTAGCCCATACAGGCTCATCAGTCCTCACTTGGTGATGGTGATGTTGTGGTAGCTCTGCTCTGCTTTTCTAGACTAGATTGATTCTAAAGCTGTAGCGATGTAGTCTGCTGCAGGATGTTTCTGTGGCCCCATTGTTGTTTTAGTCTTTGTGTATGTGCACGTCGACGTAATCTTCTAGAAACTGTAATATCCTGGACGTGTTTTCTTGATACCGACTGTGCTCTCCTCTCCATTTCTCCAGCGGTGATAGTGGGAGGTGTGGTGGGAGCCTTGTTTGCCGCCTTCCTGGTGATGCTGCTGGTGTACAGGATGAAGAAGAAGGACGAGGGCAGCTACACGTTGGAGGAACCCAAGCAGGCCACCGTCACCTACCAGAAACCAGACAAGCAGGAGGAGTTTTACGCATAACACGCGAACGCCAGAGAGACACTGCACACTGAGAGAGAGAGAAAGATGGAGAAAGAAGAGAGAAAGATACTCTTAAGTCCCCTTCATCATCCTCTTCCTCCTCCTCTTAGTCGCTCCCCTCTCATTTGCTCGCCTCTCCTCATCCCTCTCTCCTCTTGTCTCCTAAACACTTGCGAGGGCCCTTCTCTCTGCGGACTTGGAACTTTCTTTTCAGTGAAAATGAAAAAAAGAGGACAAAAAAAAAATCCAAATATATTCTGAGAAAAAAAAAATAACACATACAGTACACATGAGATGTTTTTAAAGTAAATGTTGTTATTAATACTCTACAGATTCTCTTGTTCTGTATGAAATGATATGATTATTTTGTAAAAAAGACAAAACAAACAAACAAACAACAAAACAAGACAAAGATAAACACAAGCGCTTAACCTGTGTTTGCCAGCACAAAAAAAAAGTCCCACTTCTGTTTTTATGGAGCGAATGAAACGGCTACGAAGAAAAGAGTAGAGGAGAGGGGCGGAAACGAGCTGAGCGACAAACAAAAGAATACAAAAAAAAGAATGGCGGTCTCGACTCCTCACCGCCCCTCACCCCTCCGAGTAACACAGAAAGTGTCTGGTTGGCCACACAGAGCCAGAGAGGGTCAAAGGTTGAGAGGAAAGGTCTCTTTTGTGCCTTCCGTCCCTCCGGTGCTTGAAGACACACACTGACACACAGCCACATAAACACGCACGCACGCACACACACACGCACACTTGTATCTGCTCGACGGTGGCTCTGACCTCTCTCTCTGTGCTCAGCCAACCAGAAAACGGTGCTCAACCCTTGGCGTGTTCCACAGCGCGAAGGAGCCACTGTGGAAACACAGGCCGTGTGCACCGAGGTTCTTCTCTCCAGCTCATCTGCTCCTCTTTAAGTTGTACAAAGAATAGTTATGGATAGTAATAATAATCAATAATATATCAACTGTTTTGGGCGGGATGGTGAACAACAATAATAATAATAATGATGATGATGATAATAAAACCATTATAATAATAATAATGATGATAATAATAACACTTCATCAGGAGGATGTGTATTTAGCTGTTTAAAAAAAAGAAGTTTATATGTAAATATTGTATCCTTTCTGCCATCACTAACCATCTGCATGATCATGAAGAGTTTTTATTCATCTCAGTCATCCACACGGTAGATGAGCTGTGCTCTCCTCAACCACACACACACACACACAAATACTACACTTCACACATGCATTTAAACACACACCACACAGACTTAAAAAAATATATATATATACTCCAGATATCATATCATATCATTCGAACACATATCAACACCATTGTCCTCTTTATCCTCATCGTGATTGTCATCACTTTTGATACGAGCGAGAATCGGGTGGTTTTCATTTATGTTATTGATTAGTTGTCAGTTAGTTGCCTGTTGGTTTAACGTTTGGTCTGTTTGTATAAAAGCACAACTACGAGTCCAAACGTCACGTCCTCCCATTATCCCCCACTCACACGCTCCCTTTTTTGCATGTCTCACTTTGTTTTTCCTCCACCACTGGCTCTCTTTTTAGGGGTGGGTGGATCACAGGGGGAAGCATGAGGGGGCCACTTTAATGAAATCGGGTCAAAGTGTCAATCTGTGCAGGAAGTTGCTCCCACGTGCACTTATTCAGTCAGAAATCATCATTTTAAAGTGTTGGTTATGAGAGATTTTTTGTTTTTGTTTGAATCAGTGTTTTGGTGTCAACTTTAACCTGCAGGACCATTTTGGGGACCAGGACCAGGTAGTGGGTTGAGGATTCAGTTTGGGAAAGGGGGGATTGTGAGGAGGAGAAGGAGAAGGAGGAGGAAGAGGGCTGTGCTTCTATCTAAGAGATTGTAACAATAACCACACCAGTGCGACTGGGCTAGTAGCTTCTATTATACTCAGTACTGTAGAACAAAAAAATGCATGGGAGTCAAAACTATACTAGTCTGGGTGTCTCTGTGTGTGTGAGTGTGTGTGTGTGTGTGTGAGTGTGTGAGTGAATGAAAAAAAGGGGTGAGTTAAAGTTGGAATGTACTGTGGTCGAGAGTGTGTTTACCTACTCCAGCCGTTCTCACGCTCTTCCACACATAGGTAACGCACCTCTTCTACTTGTGTGTGTGTGTATTTTTGCCTGTCCACTCGCCAGTGTGAGAATAAGTGTGTCCACATCTCATCTAAACCGCCACCTGTATGTGTGTGTATGAACGCGTGTAAGTGTGTGTGTGTTTCACCTCGGTATTTCACAGCAGACTCTTGTGTACACTGACTAGCCTGTTGACGTGTGTGTGTGTGTGTGTGTGCGCGTGCACGCGTGTTTGGTCTGTTCACTGCTGAATGTGGGACAGCTCGTCCCTCACAGTGGCTTTTCACACACACTGACTGTGTCTTTTTTCACTGTCTGTCTGTCTGTCCGTCCGTATGTCTCTCTGCCGCAGGACGGACGGACAGACAGACAGACACGCCACTCTCTCACAGGCAGGAATGATCTTCACATGTACTGTCTTTTCTAAAGTGACTGTCAAAAATGTAAAAGTTGTGTTTGTACCCATATAAGCCTGCGTAGCCAAATAAGATGTGTGTGTGTGTGTGTGTGTGTGAACGAGGTGAGTGAAAGAGAGAGGGGGTGAATTTGTATGTTTATGTGTGAGTGTGGGTATGCATGTGTCAAAGTGTGCGTGTGTGTGTGAAGCCTAATGGAGGCTACACTACTCTATGTTTGCTGTTCCCATTCCTGTTTTTATACATTTGCATTTTTTAAGGCTGAGTTTCTGTCATTGGCTGAGTGAGCGAGAGGAGGCGGATCCTCCACGCCACTGCCCTGTCACTAATCTGCCACTCTGTTCCAAATAAAAAAAAAGAACCTGATTGGGGAAAATGTCCTCTCTTGTCTTTATTTGATTATTAAATTGTTGTTTGGGGGGGGGGCAAATATGATGCTGCGTGTGGTACGTGGTGTGGTCGTCTGCTGCTGTAGCCCATCGTGTTCTTAATCTGAATAAACTTGATTACTTTCGCACCCTGAGCAGGGAGTGTACTCAGGCAAAAGAAAACTGAATGTCCATGCTGGGTTATTGAGGTCTTGATGGTTTATTTAGTCCAATAAAATCTTCCTCACTGGTAAAAAACCATATGCCCGTCACCTAGGTCCACCTGAGCCTCCTACCAGCTTCCTGCCTTTATACTTACGAGGGTCAGCTAGTGCGTGTAACCCAGACATTGCAATAAAGATAAACTAATAACACACCAAACATTTTAAGCAAAGCAATATTATCAAAAACATAACTATAATGTAAACAAAATAAGGTATAATAAACAACTAAGAACAAAAACTAATAAATAGCTCCAACAAGCAGGTTTGCTAGTGTTGTTGCAAATGCTTAGTTTTGGTTAAGTTTTTATTAGTTTTTGGAGTATTTGCCAGGTGCAAGATGCCAAAAAGGTCATCATTAGTATTGTGTGTCATAAAACCTGAAAGTAACCTGAAGTGCAAAATGTGCATCATCGTGCAAAGGTAGAAAGGCAGAAATCAAACAGCCAACAGACTACAGACACACACGTACATAACAACATAAATAATAACAATAAATAACCCTCATGAGACTCATCACATTGTTTGTGAGCCAGGAGTCTCAGGGAGTTCAATCTGAGGAAAAACATGAGCAAAATTTAAAAGACGAGAGATTTGATTCACTTAGATGAGCAAACCCAACCTAATTAACTACATAACAAATGTTATGTTTAACTTGCACAGCCTTGTGTCCAACATTGTAAACAAAAAATATCACAACCTATCAAAATTGCTGGCAGAGAAAAAAAATAAACACACTTCAAATGAACCCAAAAAGGATTATGTATGAAATAGATTTACAAAGAGGAAAACTTTAAAGTCCAGTTTTCATTTTTATTTCAGGTAACTATAACTATAATAACCTTGTTTCAGACCAGTCTGGTCGTTCTCCTCTGGCATCAACAATTTCCTTAGAAACTACCACCAGCTGGATATACTGTATATATGTGTCCATTTCATTCGTGACCTCTCTCTGTAAACATGATGAGATAAAAGTGCTGCACTAGAATCCCTGTAGATCAGCAGTTTCTGAAATACTCGGCCAAGCCCATCGTGCACCAATAACCACGTCATATTCTGTCGCTTTAAATCGCATTTCTTCTCTATGCTGATGCTCATTAAATCGCTGCCATGATATTGGTTGATTAGATATTTGCATAAACAAGCACTCGAACAGTTGAAGTAATAAATCACATGACAAAACGCCGGACGGGGGATTCTTCACAAAACTGCACTGAAACAATTTGATATATTAATTAAATGATAATTAATTTATTTAATGTTTCTTTGCTTTAATTTCCCATATAATACACTAACTATCAAAACCAATTAATATGAAGTGAATCTAGGAACTTTGGAGCCTCTGGGAGTCACGGGAATTCAACTTTTTTCATTAATGTAATTAAGCATTTCTTTCACATATGAATAATTTTTGCATGAATTCAAAATGACTTTAGCAAAAAAAGGAAAAGAGAGAAATATTTCCTGTAGGTTTCCACTGAGAGTGTAATCTGTTTGGCCTGTTTGTCTATATTTTTCTGCCCTGTGATGGATTGATAAGCTTTCCAGGTCTTTCTGTTTTTTCCAATACAAGCTGCGACAGCCTCTCTAAGCCCCCGAGAGCCTGTTCAAGGATAAATACAGTGTTTGGTTGATGGAGAGTGAATGGATGGACTCTGACTGGCAGAAATCACATAGTAAAATATGATTCTTATCGGTGTGTTAGGGAGGAGGACAGAGTGTGTCACCAATAACATCACCTGCTGTTTATACTTAAACTTGTAGTTTAAACTGGGATTTTTTAATGATACTACTGCATTCTTCCTAATCACAGCTGCAGCTCATTTTGACATGGATTCATGTCACGTCTATTTGAAACATATTCATCCTCATAGTCTTATTCTGTATGTCCAGTTTTACATGTCCATTTCTTAACACTCTGCCCACAAGACAGAGTGTACGTATACAAATATTGCCATTCATTGTGGTATTTAAACTATCCAAAGTAACCAGGACATCATTGCTGAGAAGACAGACGACTGCTGAATTATTCATCCTTCAATGCTGTGAGCATTACAAATGAAATTCAGTTTGTCTCTTCTGCTGCTGTGGAGGGGGAAAAAAAAAAAAACCCATCTCAAAGTCACATATCAAACCTAGACTAGTAAAGTAGAAACTACAGTATTGGCACAGTTTAGTGAGGTTTGTGCAAACACTGTATACATGTTTTGGTAATTTCTTCCTCTTCTTCTTCTGCTCCTCACCTCTCTCTCTCCTCCTGGTGCAGGAATCAGCTCAGTGAGTGAGTGAATGAATGAGTGAATGAATGAGTGAGTGGTTAACATTAGACATATACCTCCGTGTCATGCATTCAAAGGAACTCACGTGCAGACATGAAGTCTCACTCTGGCGTTATCACACACCAGCCTTAGTGTGGCCTACATACCACTTCTAACCCACTGACATTACATGCAACCCCATATGTGTGTGTATGTGTGTGTGTGCATGTGTGACTGCAGCCTCTTAACAGCCCATTTACACTTACTAAAGAGAGTAAGGCCTCGAGGGACAAACAGCCAGAGACGTCATAATTCTTAAGTCATCACATAAAAATGTACTTATGAAGTGATTAGATAAACTGTCCTTGGGGATTAGAAGAGCACACGGGAAAGGGCACTTTTCTAAATTGGTCTTTAGTTTACATTCTTAACAACACATCAGATGAGGCCGAGGTCAGCTGAAGTGAAGTGAGTCTGCAGATGGCCGTCCCTGGATCCGCGGAAGACAACACAGGCCGCCTTGGCCTTGTGCTGTGCGTTGTGTGTAGTGGGGCTGCTGCGTTACACAGAGACATTCCTTTATGCAGAGGATGAGGGGGATTGTATGAGCTGTTCTCCTCTGTTGAAGAGGAGAAGACAGGATAATAAAAGCTCTGCCCCCTCAGCTGGGGCATGAAGGAGGTGGTGTCTGGGGTCCAGCTCATACACCATCTGGTGGGTAACGGAGGAACAACTGCAGAGGAGACAAAACCGTGAACATGACGTTAACAAGGAATCTTTCTTCCACATATTTATAAATGGCATTTGCCTCAGGTTTGTAGTGTGTGTTGGCTTGTGCAATTTACAATACAAATATCTGCATGTGTGTTTATTGTTATATTACCATCGCATTTGATTTACAGGAGTAAGAACGTCTTTACATATTTGTATTATTTATATCAAAATGGCTGATAACATACTACATATATCATTCCTGTTGTCATAGTTGCATATTGTATTGCTGTGACACTGTGGGAGTTATCATTTATTCTGAATATAGATGGATGCATTATGTTTCGGGCTCGACTGACATATTGAGATAAAGCACAATAAATGAAATATGATTTGCTTGCCTACCACAGTATTGTTTGGGTACGAATCATTTAATGATGGAAAGTTCACATTTATCAATCTAAATAGTGATTTCTCCGCACAGAAATGTAATATAGGACATATATGGCAGGTGTGATATTTATATTATATATACTGTATATCTTATATACATACATACAAACCAATTATCAACCAGAGAGAGACAAACCGAGAATTTAATTTCATGGATAACCTTTTAATTTCACTGTGAGACAATAACATCTTTGTATCATTGTGTCCCAAACTGAATCTAACTAAACTAAAACAAATTAGATTTTATAAAATATCATTTTTTCTCTACAGCCTTTACACTTTATGTACACATTATGACACGTGTATATAATTATATATTCAGTCTCGTATAATGTACCGCAAAGGGATACTTGAGTAAAAGTACAAGTATCTTACCAGAAAATAACTTAGGGTTGAAGCCACTTACAATATTATTAAAGTATATGACATTTTACTGTAGGTATCAAATGTCATTTTATAGAAAAGCTCTATATAAATACAGAACATTACCAACTCTTCTTCTTTAATGATAGAGGAAATCGTAAAAGTTGCTTAAAAAATATAAATAACAAAGTAAAGATATGTGACTTTTGTACTTAAGTACAGTAACAAAGTGTTTGTACTTTGTTACATTACAAAACTGTATATCTTTGTATACATAAATGAATATCTCTCACATATACTGTATTAAATACCCATAAATGTCTGTATCATACTGTATATTTTATGAACATTTTTGCACAAACTGTGATAAAAACGTTTTTATAAGTGTTTGGGTCAAAGACGGTGTGAATGTATTGTATGTCACTCTCTGTGAATCCATACAGTTGTTGTTTTTGTACCAGTGTGTGTGTTTTTTGCGTGGTCCTGTTCTGCTCTCTGATTGGCTGCTTCCGTTTCACCCTTCACGCGATAATGTTGTGTGTCTGTGCTCGTGAGAGGAAGCAATCAACCAATCAACCTCATTAGCCTCTGGCGCCGGAGCTACTCGCTTCGTCACCCTTAAGCGGTTAATTGATTATTAGGACCCGTTTATTGGTTTTGACCGTGCTAATATGGAAGAAGACTTAGCCGAAGACTTGGGTAAGGACGTCCAATATTTTATTCTTATCACTATTGACTTTTTCGGCCATTTTCAGCTAGTCTACACTCAGCCTGCACTTAGCTTTGAAAGACTTTAAAACTTTCCGAAAACGTTTACTTCCTGTGAGGCGCAGTCTCCCTTTGCTGCTCGGCTCCACTGAGGCAATTTAAGAATTAAAACTTGGTCATTAACATTCACGACCTCCTGTTTTCGGGACAGACAGGTTAGCCGGGTTAGCAGTAGCTAGCCGGCCTCGGTTAATTAATGGACAGGTGAGGTGGCACGAGGACACAGCTCGTGCACACCTGGGACACTAATTATCAACTCACTGCAGCCCGATGCTTCTCCTGAGGAAAAAGAGGAGGAAGAGGAGGAGGAGGAGGAAGAGGAGGTTTATCAGGGTTTAGTCAAACTGCAGGAAACATGAAACATATGTCTTTTCAATATAATTAATAAGTAAAATTAATCAATAATTGTTCTCCAGGGCGATTGAAGTTGTATTCTTTGTCAAAATGTTTCATATTTAGAGGCCAAGTGTTGGGATGGAATAATTTACAGTTATCCTGCATTGTAATAAAAACATCTCACAATATGTTGATCATGGTGATTTATCATTATTACCACAAGGGGAGCGTTGTGGCACTTGCTTTGTAATGCTCTCCAAAAATATGTAACCTTAGTTACATGTCGTAAGATTACAACATTTTAGAACAGTAAAGGTTACTTGTATAAACGACATGTAGGTAGAGCGTTTATATTATTTAAAAATCTATAAAACTTTGTTTACACTTAATAAAATAGTATCATTAAATGCAATTATCATGGTCCGTGAAGTTAGAATGATCATTAAGGTTCATATATCTCGTCGTCCTTCCTCGTGCAGTACGAATGAATGAGGGAAAATTGGGCTGAAGTTACCTGGCTGAAGAAGAGGGAGTTTACAACGGGACAATGGATGAGAAAGCCACGCTAAGAGATACCCCATCCAAGTTCAATACATAGACTTTATGCACTTTGTTGTTAATGTTGTGAGTAAATATAGAAATCCTGCACCTCCACAACTTTTCACATTAACGTTTTGTTTTCCTCAGTTAGACAGATATTGTAATGTATCGCTATATGATTGTATTGCAATATACTGATTATCACTGAATCTATGTATCGTGATAGGACCATGTATCACATATCATATAGTGAGGTACCCTGTGAGTCCCACTCCTAGCAACAGTTATTATATTAAGTATTTAGCTGGTTTTCTATGGCAGGAAAACCGAACATGTTTTGCTTTTGGATTAAATGTTTAAAGACCAGATTAATGGATAATGCTAAAGCTCATGGAGTCCTCAATTGAAAATGTTGTACGTTAGACTAAAAATGGTCTAAATTGTAAAGAAAAAAAAGAAAGGGGCATCAGGCTTGACAACAATCTCTCATTGTGTTGTGTTCTGGTAAGAGTTACATAATTATACAGAGGTCTCTCCACGTCTGGATTTGATTAAAACTGAACGTTTTAGTCACAAAATACAGATGTCATACCACAACTGAGCACACATTAATGCAGAGGAAATACTTGTGCCTGCATAATCGTAAACATCCTTTCACTCTGTTGCAGACTGTCCGAGCCTTCTGTGTGAGGAACTGGAGGATCTGGAAACAAAGAATGAACAAGGGAGGGTGAAGAGGAATAGAAGAGAAGAAGAGGAGGAAGTGTTTAATGAGAGGGAGGTTGAAGAGGCAAGAGAGGAGGCAGAGCAAGATGGGAAGGAGGGGAAGGAGGATAAAGAACAGAAATTGTCTGAAAGGGATCGTATGGTAACAGAAGGAGAAGAGGAGGAGCAGGTGAAGACAGGGAGTAGGATGGAAGTGGAGGAGGTGCAGAAGGAAGACAATGAGAACAAGAACAACCAGGAAACAGTTTCTGATGAGCACCATAGTAAAGAAACAAAACGTTTAGAGGAGAAAGAGGAGCAGAAAAAGAGTAGGAAGAGGCGAGGCAGGAAGCAAGGTGGACGAATGAGAAACCGCAGAGGAGTAAAAGATGGTAAGGAGAGGCTGGAGGAGGAGAAGAAGAAGAGTCAGGTACAGGAGGTGTCAGCGATGAGCTCAGATGAGAGCTCTGCACTGTCGGAGCCTTCCTTTGGACTAGTGAACAGTAGTGATTTGTCCAACCCCATCTATCTTGGCTGTGGGGGAACAGGCATGTATTGTCCCCCAGTTCCCATTCCACTGCTGTACTCCTCACAACCTCCAGTCCCGATTCAACCTGCACCGGCTCAGCCTCAGGGAACAAAACGGCCTCACAGCCCTCTTCTGTCTCGCAGTGTCCCCCAGCAGGGACCGCAGCCTGTTGAGGTGAGCATAGATAATAGATAATAGAATATATTTTTGTCTAAAAAAACAAGGAGATTCATAAAGAATGAATGAGCCTTTATTGTCACTTATACAGAAGTACAGCGAAATGACTACAATCAACCTGTCCGTACATACAATAATACAGCACAATGAGACAGACATGACAGGATGACCAGTGATATGAGGGGGGAGGAAAAGGGATGAAAATGGGGTTCAATAAAATATTATTATATTGGTTAATATAATAATATTAACCAAGGAAACATGAAAAACTATGCAAACCTCTCTAGTAAGCAATGAATTGGCTTAATTATTGGACATAGTTGAATTTTGATAATTGATGTATCATTTAAATCTTAATTTTCGAGCAAAAACTACAGTATTATAATTTTCCCACATCTGAGATTCTAATTTTTCTTATACTTTATTATAGATAGTAAATAAGTGTAAGTTGTAGACTCTCTGTCAGACAAAATAAGCTATTTGAAGATTGGCTGCACATTAATATCTATAGATATAGCTTTTTCTTTCCTTGAATTTTTTACTAGTTTCTACAATAAATAACAAAGGTCAATGTTGCTCTCCTTCCTTTGAGCTGAAATATTCAAATGTGCACAGTATGCCCTTATTACACCCCAGGGGACGCTTTTGCAAACCAACATCGATGATGGCTTTTGGTCTTTATTTTTTGACATTCTCTAAAATTGAATTCAGCTTCAAAGAAATGTGACGCTTGATGTTAGAAACTCATAATTTAGAGGGAAAGCACTGTAAACCAGACAGATTTCAACAGCTTGGATTTGACTGAGGTAATGAGCTCAGTGGTTTCTGTATGTTTGACTTGTTAATGGCAGATGGAGATAACCCAGGTTTACTCCACCCGACGCTCCATTCGCTACAGCACCAGAGGCCGAGGCCAGGCCCTCAGTTTCCCTCTGCTGGCAGGGTTAGAGACTGTGGACTGTGGCCTGCTGCCACCTGCACCCAAGAAGAAAACACGAACACTCTACAGTACTGGTAATCATGCTGTGTGTTTGTTCAGGTGAGTTCATATTTAACTATGGAAATAATTTACCTCCTGTGTGTGTGTGTGTGTGTGTGTGTGTGTGTGTGTGTGTGTGTGTGTGTGTGTGTGTTGTACATATGCATACAGATCAGTTGGAGCATTTAGAGGGCCTGTTCCAGGAGGACCATTATCCTGATGCAGAGAAGAGGAAGGTCATTGCAGCCTCAGTTGGAGTCACACCTCAGAGGATAATGGTAAGGGCAGCCATCTTCCATCTTTTCCTTTTCTATATAATTTGACAGTCTTCATCAAAGTCAGAACAGATATAGTGATGAATAAATCAACTTATCAGTTTCACTCCGGTATCCACACTCATCCTGTTGGTCCCTCATTCTCTATCTGTGCCGTCTGTTTTACTAATCCTGTGTCCCAGGTCTGGTTTCAGAACCGCAGGGCTAAGTGGAGGAAAGTGGAGCGCTCCATCACAGCGAAGGGAGAGCACAGACAGAGCAGAGCTGGGTGCAGCAGCCTCAGCAGCCCCCCACATCTCCAAATTAATCCCACACTGCCCACTCTGGCACCTAATAGGTCAGTAAGCCCCTCAGGTTATAGTATATTTAATTTCTAACACAGTGCCACTGGGATCTTTTTAACTTTATTTATTTATTTTGATGTGTGGTTGTATGAGGTATAGTAGAGGTTATTTTACACCACAACTGCTGCATCCTTATCATGTGACTTTGTTGTTAAAAGTCCTTTTATTCAGACTTACATAAGTGATACAAATTTACCAGACAAGGCAGAGGTAGACTAACAGGTCATGTGCTTCCAAGAGCTTAAAACACAGATTTTCTGAATGGAGATTGTTGTGGCAGAGTGAGTGGTTTACAAATGTCCATTTCCAGCAGGAAAAGGCAGTCTAACATTAACACAAGCAAACATATTCTTAAGATATTGTAGGCTTAAGCTGGCATATATTTTATTATGTGAGCCTTTAGTTAATTGGCCAAAATCTGTTTTCCTTCTGTCTCTGCTGGCAGCAATGTTTTTAGTGGGAGCAAGCATCCGTGCCTGAGGATGGTTAATGGAAACAGCAGGGCTGTCTATAATGAGTCAGTATTTCATACAACCATGCTTCAAAAACACCTGAACTGTTGTTTGTTTTTGTGTTCTAACTTTACTTGATGCATGGTTTATTTTTTGTGTTATGTTTTCTCTTTTTCAGTAATGGATCTTCCTGTTTTCCTGGTCACTTTGCCAGCAAACTGCCCCAGCTTGCCCATGCAGCACCTTCTTTCCCGACCCTGTCTAACCAGACCTCAACCTCCTTCAACAACCTGCTGGCCAGCCCTGGTACTCTTCTCAATAGTAGAGGGTTTAGTCAAATTTGTGTAGAAGATTATTGTTTAAGTATTAAAGTATCTAGAGACTGTGAAGATCATTGTTGTTGTGTCTGCATCTGAGGTTGTGTATAATGTAAAAAAAAATAGAAAGCCACCCACTTTCTAATTTTAATGAGGCCACTGAGTTGGCGCAGCAACAACACCAACACAGAGCACAAAGGCACAGGTTTGTCCAGGAAACATGTTACTAATATCTCAGTTTTGCTCTCTGTAAATCACTCTCTGTCAAGAAGACTTCATAGATTATGTAAGTTAAACGGTATTTATATTGTTTAACTGATAAAAAACAAGATACATGTTTATTTGAATGGTGAGGAAGAGCGTTGTAATGACATAAAAACACATGATTTGAGTTAAGATAAGCTCAGTGAATAAGGGTTAACTAAGGTTACACATTAATTTAGTAAAATTCCACAGAAAGAAAACTGCCCTATATCTTGTGTTAATTCTGTGTGTTCAATTTCTCAGGTCAGTCCAGAGTGAGAGATGGGAGCCAGCTTTCTGCTCAGGGAGGGTTAACGGAGTACCATCCCCGTCCCATGCACAGCCCTCCTCCTTTGCGGCGAGCCAGTCTTCCCCTTTTCAATACAGCGTACAACCCCGCCAACCCCACTCCACCTCTCCTTAACACACCGGCTCCAACACCACCTCTGATTGTCGATTCTCTGGAGGGCGGCTCCACCTTAGCTCACCGTGACACGCAATCTCTGCAGACTGACATCAGGTTAGCTCAGCTCACAGCCCTCTGTGACATGAATACTAGATGATGATTTGAGCAAGGACAGTCGGTATGAGAGATGACAGGAGGACAGACTGCCGACATGACCATGGATCCTGTGAAAAACAGATGTAATGATGGCTCATGCAAGTGTTCGAGATCTCTCTTTTTACTTTTAGCCAAGAAAAAACTTTTAAGTGACTGAATTATTTATTTACCCAGATTATGAAGCATATCTTATTGTCATGGTCTGCATTCTCCACAAAACAAAATGTTTTCCTTTATTTTCAAAACTATATGAGGACACAGGTATATAAGCCCAAAATCGCCTCAAGTAATAGTCGATGCTCAAGTAAATCAGAAAAATAACTAAATAAATGTCAAGCTCGGCTTGTGGCCTGGTGTCATCATCTGGTCAACATTTTATTTGTTTACGACTGAGGCAACACATCGAAATCAGGAAAGGGAGTCGGAGCAGCGTTAACAGGCGGCATGCACAGTCGCAGCGATGACAAATCAATGCTGGGGTTGTGAGCAGGTTTGCATGCTGGCATAATTTAGCTTCAAGCATTGTTAACCACAGCCTCACAGAGCCATTAGTGTAGCTTTAGTGTGTTAGCTTGCAGGTGATTTACTAAATTATCCTTGTTAATATCAGAGACCTAACCCCTGTCGGGTTAAAGTGGTTATGGTGGTAAATGGTCTGTATTTGTATAGAACTTTTCTAATCTTCATGACAACTCAAAGCTGCTTTACACTGCAGTTTTTGCCATTTATCCATTCATACAGTGCATCTATATGCAGCACATTTTCTATCGCACATCGTTCATACCCATCTCCACACAAGTGTCTTGCCCAAGGACACATCGGCATGTAGACTAGCGGAGCCAGGAATCAAACCACATCTGACTGATGGTAACAGTGTTTGCTGTATCTATTCCAGTGTAACCACTATATGCAACGATTGGCAGACATAATCTTGTTGACTTCCTGTTTATCCAGACAACTCAGTGCACTGCCTTGCGGTTCGAAGCATATTGATGCACATGTGGCACTGAATATAAACGTCTCTGTGGCTGCTCCTAGTGCATGTGGTCTGTGGAAGTCCACGCTGCTTTGGTTTTTGTGACTAATTTCTCCCTTATGTTGTCCACAGTTCTCTGTTTGACTTTGGGGAGAAACTCGACTATCTGACGTCCAGCCAGCAGAGCAACAGTCTCTCTTACCCGCTTCAGACCTCCTTCTCCACCAGCCAACCACAGCACCAAGCTCAAGCAGCTCTACCTCGCATGGCTTACCTCACCCCGTCCCCCTACCTCACCCCAAACCCTCCAGATTCCAACCCTACCTCTTACCTGACCTTTGGCCCCGGGGGAAACTCCACAGGTGTGGTGACATACTCCACTGGAGGCCACGCCTACTTCCAGTCCCAGAGTAGTGGACAAATCCTGCTGCAGTCCACTGGTCATCATGGTGAGTCACTTTGTGCAAAAAGGATCTTGGCATATTATTAACTTGAGATGTTGTAAATGAATGCACTGCCCCACATTTTATAACCACACACCATTTTGAATTTAGATGGAGATAAAGAGGTGAGACTCATCAGTCTAGAACATGTCTGTGCATTCTACAGTATCTTGAGTCTATCTTGCTGTAACTGTTCAGACCTGGTTTTAACACATATCCTGAGATATCCGGTCACGTGAGAACAGCGTTACATCCAACGGGACACATCTGGCACTAGGATGTGTCGTGGCTGCGTCTCCTGTGACCTTCTGTAAGTGACGGTGTCTGTGCAGCGATGTGTGTGAGTCTGTGTATCGACATGAGTGACCGATGGAGACAGAATCGTTGGTAAGATTACGCTTCATCTTACTCCGTGTCGGGTTTGGACAAAAAAATACAGGAGGCTTGTCTGGTTCGGTCAATATTCTCTCGGGCTCAGGCTGTTGCTGCCCAAGCCACACTCAAGATTGTATCCCTCGGGATGGATGTTAGTCCCAGGTCTGAACTGTGTCATTTAAGAAGAAGCCTGTCAAAAATAGGCATATACTGTATGTTGTTTGACATAGACGTGTTTAAGGGATGTTGCTGCTGAGCCTCTGCTAAATTATCTCTCATAAAGCTCAACTGTCACGTCTTTGTGAATCTGTGTGCTTTTCTTTGCAGGAGGGATCACAGCGCATCAGTCATACCCGTGGGGTAGCATGTTCAGTCAGCCAGGTGTGCACCAGCGTACTCGATGTCCTTCATCTTACCCTGCCAGCATGGGTGCTGCTAGAGACCATCAGCCACCCTCCTCCACCGCCCTGCCTCCCCCTGTATTCTGTCCGCAGGGGGATCTCGGGCTCTTACAAGCAAACTCGCAGCGCTCATCACACACCACCACCAGTAGCAGCAGCAGCAGCAGTAGCAGCAGCACCATCCTTCCACCTGTGTCCACACTGCGTCCCCCACACTTCAGAGCAGAGAGCACACCAACCAAGGTGGCATCTCTGTTACCTTCTCAGGTCAGCCCTGCATCACCAGAAAGCCCTCCAGTGCCCCCTTGTGTCAAGATTGAGTATGAGAGCCCCCGAGAGATACACAGTCACTTCCAATGTGACTTCTCCTCCATACATTTTTGAATGCATGCTTGTGTGTTTAAAGAGTTTTTTTTTTTTTTCTTAAATAGTAATGTAGTATTGCGTGTATGCATGTGTATATATATATATATATATATCTAAATATATGTTAACATATATAGACGGATGTAAAACATGTTAATGTCCGCAGGCTCATTTGTGCTGCACTTAGCTGGGCTATAATAAATGTTTGTTCTGTAAAGGTTTTATATTTCTCCATTTAATCTATTTCGATGGTGTGGGTGTATGTATGGGGTGAGAAGAAGGGTGAAGTTGTGTTAATGGGTATTGTATTTTAAAAGTTTAGAATATAGAGTTACCCAGAAACTTAATTTGATTCAGGTTAAGTAAATTGTAAATATACAGACACATATAGTGAGCCAGTTCAGTCCACTGACTGGTTTAGTACTGGTTAGTACATTATGCTTATGATGTGCTGTTGTTTAAAGAAGTTAATTGTTGTGAACCCAGAAATAACACAGTGTTGAGGATATTTGAATCACAGCACAGATTAATAGGCAGAGTATTTAGTGATTTTAGTGGAATTCAAGTGTAAATTATAAAAACTTCCAAATTGTTGATCCATCCGTTTGCTCGTGACTTTATTGCAACCTTAACTGAAACCTGGTAACAGTCCATAAAGTCCATATACCAGATTGTGAGATCCTTTGATTGACATAAGAATCTGAACCCTGCCTAATATATGCATATGACTCATTTTGGATGTGTCTGCAGATGTTTAGACCACACGGGGGCACTGCGCTTCAGTGTGTGATGACTGCGTACTGGAAAGTACTTGATGGTTTTCAGTTACAGATGGAGCAGCTGTATGAGACTGTTTTTAAACCACTGAAGGCGGATAAAGTCTGTTGTTTCTGAGGTAGAAGTATCCCAGATGACATTGAATATAGCTCAAAACCTTGAATCTATGTTGCTATCTGTTGTGCCTACATATTTACTGCACTTTCTGCTGATTTTATTCTTTGTATGCAGATCAGTTGAAGGGGTTAGATGAAACTTAATCCCCACACGAAACTCCATCTGTAAAAGAGCTGAAGGCATTTTCCTGAGACTCGAACAGACCGTTGGGACCTGTGTGTCATTTTCCCTCTCAGTTGTCAAAGTAAAACAAAGTTTTTTCTTATAACTCTATTTAATATTTCCGGTTCATAGTCCTGCTGTATATAAAAGTGTAGTTTGAAGTGAAGCACGGAGGATGTGGGCGTCAGAGAAGGAATTGTTTGATGAGAATGAGAAGGAGGTGGCAGGGACCTGGGGAGCAGATAAAGGAGAAGGTAGACAGAGGAGTGAGGCAGTGTTGGCGTTGGGACAAGGGAGGAGAGTCGAGATATGAGCTTATGCTCGGGGAGGAGGAGGAGAGGATGATGGGTGGGCTCTGCCAGCAGGCATGGGAGGGAGAAGAAGACGATGAAGGAGGAGTGTGTTTGAAGCACAGGGGGTTCTGGGATGAACAGAACTGTTGGTTATGAAACTGCTGTATTTGGGTTTTTAATGAAGCTCTCTCTTCCTGCTCACTGGCTCCTGTGTTATTACTGTTGGCAGGAGGAGTGCAGCATGAACACTCATTCACACATACCCCAACTTATATCTTTGTGAGGACAAACACTCAAGTAACACATTCTCTAGCCCAGTGTTTTATAAAGCTTTTATATGGAGATCCATCTTTAAAAGATAACAAACAGACACAAACATAATTTGCAACATAAATTAAGACAATAGCATTTGGTCATAAAACATAATTTTTTTACTACAATTTCTGTAACATCTAATATTTTCAATAGGTAAACCAGCCCTTTCTGAGAGATATAATAAATTAATCACAACTTCAAATGTCTCCAGATTCATCAACCGACCCCAAAACCATGTGAGGGGACCCATTTGTGGGTCTTGAGCCATTCAATGGGAATACCTGATCCAGCCTCTTAACTCTTAAACTAACCATAACATCCATGTGCCCAACCCAAAACACAACCCCACCTATGTCCTAAACCTAATTCTAACTTAAACAAAGTCTTAAATAACCCTTTGTAGTTGTGGCAAAATGTGAGGACCAGCCTCATTTCTCAAAGGTCCAATAGTCAGACTGGTCCTTCGATAGTAAGATAGTAGCTAAGTACATACACATTAGAAATCATTCATTCATTCATTCATTCATTCATTCATTCATTCGTTGTCTACTGCTTTATCCTCCACATGAGGGTCGCTGGAGCCAATCCCAGCTGACACAGGGCTAAACGCAGGTTGCACTCTAGACAGGTCGCCAGTTAGTCGCAGGGCAAACATAAAGAGACAAACAACCATTCACGCTCACATTCACATTCACACGTACAGTCATTTTAGAGCGTTTCAATTAACCTCTGCATGTTTTTGGACTGTGGGAGGAAACTGGAGTACCCTAAGGAGACCCACGCACACACATGTAGGTACTTGCAGAAAGGCCCTCATTCTGAGGTTGCGAACCCTGGTGTTTTTCATAGTAACACTATAGTAACAATAGTGGTAGCCACTCCTCCACCGTGTGACCCAAAATGTGCAATCGTGTGACCCACAATGTGCAAAAACAAACACACAACGCTTTCATTTGAGGAATGAATCCCTTAGCATTAGAGCACTATTCAGCGTTAGTGCAGTCGAGTTTTCCCTCTGTGTTTCAGTTATATGTAGTGTAGCTAAAGCCTAACACTGTGTGTGTGTGTGTCTGTCTGTCTGTGTACGCGCACATGTTTCAGATTTCCTCAAATTCATGTGTCAGTGAACTTGCATGTGTTAACTGAGGAGGTCTTCATGTAGGTTTAAGTCAGTCATAAATTTTTCCACGACTTCCCTGACATGAACAAAGAGTACTCAGAGCACAGCTGGAGACCACTAGTGTGTGTCTGTCTGCAAGGCTGTGTGTGTGTGTGTGTGTGTGTGTGTGTGTGCGCATGTATGTTCCCATACCAGTACACAGGTATAGTATGGGATGCTTCAGTCCACCCGAATCCCTCCGCGTCAATATTTACTCAGTATTCTGACATTTGAAGAAAGGGAACTTGTTGTAATATATATGGATGTGGTCAAACACGGCGTCTTTGCAGTTTTTCCACAACTTTGTGACGGTGTGCAATCACTAGTGTGCTGCCTGAGAAGAAAAAAAAAGTGAAAGGATGCTGGAACCGCTCCTATTCAGTCAAGCAATGGAGTATATTGATGTAACTGATTGAAAATAATAACATTGGTCGTGAGACAAAACTGAAACCAGTCCCCTGGCTCTCGGCTTCAAATAGAGTCTTGGTGTTGATATTTAGTTTGTTTTGCAAGGATGAAACAAATAAACTGGTGTTAGGATTGGATGGAGAGGGAACACCAGGCAGAGTGACTGTGGATCACAGCTATTTATTTGGGAAAAACAAATATTCAATTTATTTGTGAGATTCAAAAACGAAGACAAATAGTGGGAAAAAATATCTCACCCAACCATGTAGATACTAAATACCTTCTCTAAAATTGGCATTATTTAAATGTGGTTTTGTATAAAAACTCCCTGTGTCACACATGTGGCTTTGCTGGAGATATTTTATTTGAGTTAAACATGTTTCCGTTTACTCTATGGGTCTAGCAGCACTATTGTACAGACCTGGGGCGGTCGGGCTGTTGGCAGTGAAAGAGGACTTACAGGAACATGTCCCTTTTTCAGTAAGGAAGCAAATATTCCATGTCTTCATAGTGTATTAGATTTATGTTTTTTCTAGCAGAGGGTTTTTTGGACAAGTAGGCAGGGGAATACAGCAAAATCACAGTCTTCAGACGACAAATTAGCTAAACTAATAACTGCTGCTGCATAAATGTTTATTTTAGTTAGTGCTCAGCATCAGAAAACGGTTGAATTGGTTTTCTATTAATCCCTTGGTCCATGTCTCGAAAGCTAATGGTGATTTTATCCAATTGGTTTGTTTCTTCTAACCAACGGATTAAATCCAACAATATGAGAACATTTGCCCGTTTCTCACTTCATTTATAAGCCTGGTCACTAGTTTCAAGTCTTCTTCAACAGATCGCCATGTTCATTTTGTAAATGATGTTTCCATTTCTGTGAAAATAGACAACACATATGCGTGTATGGTAGTGTGAACTCTGTATACATGAGTGTGTCACAAATACAGATGACCGCTTTGTGTTTTTTCCTCTTGTTAGCCAGACTGGGTTCCATAATTCGTGTGTTTGTGTGTCTACTGTGTGCGTAAATATGTGTACATGTACATGTTGTGTCTTCACTTCGAAGTGCTTATTCCCAGAGATGACACACTGTGCAGAGCTTTCATCTCCAACCGTCACCACCACTATAAGACACACTCACGGCTGTGTCTCAGGCCAGTTACTGTACAGCACAAGCTACCGCTCCTCTTAAAAACCCTCAATTACAGCTTGTTTGTGCTGTGTGTGTGTGTGTGTGTGTAGAGGAGGAGGAAGGGTGTGTGTACGGTGGAATGCAGGGTTGAGTTGGGAGGAGAGGGATGATGTGGGAAAAGAGGGCTCTCTGTTCTGTGTGTATGTGAAGCCTATAGAGAGATTAAAGATGTGTATGTGAGCATATTGATGAAAGAGTGTTTACTCCATTGGGGCCCACTGCTTACCTGACAGTGGAGTGGAGAGTAATGGAGGAAAAGTTGAGGTGAGAGAGGAAATTGATTTATTTTTGATCTGGTTGTAATCAGGAACATTTGAATTTGTTAGTTTGTGGTAAACTAACAAAATATGTTAAAGTCTGAATCAAATTGATTTGATTTCATTGATTTGATTTTACAGTCTTAGGCTGTATAATAACACATGTAATAATGAGACTATTTGTGGATGAGAGAAAATGATGGAAAAAAGTGACAGAACACCAGATTATTACTTGTCATTTAGAAGCGCTGAACTTAACTGAACTTGCAAAAACCAGGAATTGGCCTCAACTTATCCAGAAATTGGTGGCTGTGAAGAAACGTACATACACGCCAACATGCGGAGCGGCGGGAACACTGTCGGCTGTGTGCGGCGGCTCTCCCTCACTTCCGAACCATAAATGTGTGTTTGCTATACGAGGGAACACCGGGAGAAAAGAGGAATTCATGTTGGTGTTTATTTGAGTTTTGGCCAAATCCAACCTGGGGTGGCTGCATTGGCGGGCTCTCCTGCACCAAACCCCAGTGGCTCCTGTACCCCCAGCCAGTCTCACACAAACACACACTGTAAACACTGAGCTCACACAGCGCGCACACAACAACACTTTTACTACTTTGACTCACACACACACACATACCTGTCCATCTTTCCCATATCAAGGTGTGTTTGTCTTTCCTTGCCCACCGTTTTAGGTCCTCCCAGAGCAGGTATTTCCCTTTCCTACCCACAGAGACACACATTTACCCGTACACACACATTCACGCAGGATCTGTGAAGGGGGGGCCGTCTGTGGGCCGAGGGTGTGAAGCACTTGCATTGATAACGTGCAGCTCCCAGTCATTTGGTCTCACTCTGTGACCGTCCCCCTCGCCTGGAACTCCCTTCGCCCTGCTCTCTCTCTCCTCTCCAGCTTCTCTCACTTCAGGACCGTCTGCAGACCTGCTTGCACCCCTGCGTTTAGTCGTCGCCCGCATCGCTGTCACCATGACGCCTACCCCGCTGTTGGTCCTGCTGCTGCTTGGCATTATAGGAGCTCAAGCCACCCTGGACATGCGCACCGCTGCCGCCATGGGTAAGAAAGATGACCTTTAACCCCTAAAAATGATCCTAGTTTAGTCTGAATCTCACACCTGACACTGGTTTTTTTCTCGTTGTCTTCAAAAATGTGTCAGGCCTGACCACAGTAGAGGTCACTTTTGGGGTACGCTCACTGAACTACAATTCCAGAGATGAAGACATTCTAAAAGTCTTGAAGCTTGTGTGTTGCACTGGCAAGTCCCAGAGGACTCACAACTGATAAATGCTGTTTTATATGGAATTTGTATTAATATATAAAAAAGACAAAAGTCTTTTTTTTGTGTTTCACTTTTAAAGTTCTATTGGAAAATTCCAGTGTTCATTCATCACAAATTTCGATCAATCCGAATTGTAATTGGTTTTATTTGCACACACCATTTAGTGATAGTGTATGTGACCATTGTTTTTACACCGCGGCAGTGAACACAAGCAATCAGGAGCACAGGAGCAGTGGGCAGCACTTATCTGTGCCCGGGGAGCAGTGGTGGTTGGGTATCTTGCTCAGGGGCACCCCAAGATTTAAACTGGCAACCCTCTGGTTACAAGCTCAATGCCCTTCTTCTTGGTCATTTGCTGCCCCTCCGACAATATAAGAAAAATAATACTAACGTTCACATAGGTAAATCGACAATTAGACAATATTACTATATGTATTGGTTAATTTTGTTGCTGAACAGAAATATGTATTTGCACAATTCAGATGCTGAATGTGTGTGTGGGGGTGGGGGGGTGCTGTGGGGGGTGGGGCTGGATGGAGGGAGAGAGGTGAAGGGCAAGAAGGGAGATCAGTGATGTTTGAATATGCTGGAAGTTTTAGCAAACCAGCAGTTTGTTTTACGAAGACAAAAACGGCCAAAATCTCAATGAAAATAGATCCTAGCTCTTAGCGTCATTAGCATCAGACGCCTTCACATTATTGTTTTTCTTCTTACACACATAAAGCAGCTCTGTCTGGTGTTTTCAGCTGAATAAGTTTGTTTGTTCAGCAAGAATGTGTCGAGAATTTCAATTCTTGGGCTGAGCTGAAATTTGAACCACTTTCCATGCTCATACGCAGTGAAATTATCTTTTTTCTTTTTTAGTTAGTCAGTAATGATAAGATTTTTTTAATATTTTGTATCTTAAGATCTGTGCAATGGTTTAAAAACTGGATTCACAGCTCTTGGTTTCTCATTTGATCTTTGCTTCACCATCATCCTTATAACTCCTGTTTTTTTATTTCTACCCACTCTCTCACATACACATCTCATCCGTCTCCATCCCTCCACTCCTCCCCCATTTTTCCTCTCACTGCCACCCTTTTTCTCCACTCTGCTCCACTTTTCTTCCTGTTCGTTAACCTGTATGTTTTGTGCGTATAATTAAAACTATGATCTGTGATAATCACGTTTTTTCCGCTTACACACACACAGCGGCGGGTTTGTGTAAAACCCGTCCAACAGACCTCGTGTTCATCATCGACAGCAGCCGCAGCGTTCGCCCTTCAGAGTTCGAGCAGGTCAAGGTCTTTCTGGCTAAGGTCATTGAGGGACTGGATGTTGGACCCAACGCCACCCGTGTGGGAGTTGTCAACTATGCCAGCCGCGTCAAGAACGAGGTATGGGAATGATTTATTATCCTTTTCAGTCAACAATGTGTCACAAATCCTGGCTAATTTTGCTCCCACACAACTGTAGGTGTCGCTCAAAACTCACCGCACCAAAGCTGGACTGGTTAAGGCTGTGACCAAGATCGAGCCCCTGTCCACTGGGACAATGACCGGTCTGTCCATTCAGTTTGCCCTGAACGTGGCCTTCAGCGAGGGCGAGGGCGCTCGTGTGAAATCGAATGATGTCAGCAAGGTGAGATGCACACGTTACATCGATTCTCTGACAACATTTCACATTCCCGTTCATACTGTGTCTTAACTTTTCACGTCACTCATCACAGGTTGCCATTATTGTGACAGATGGCCGTCCCCAGGACAGCGTGAAAGACGTTGCTCAGCGCGCACGTGATGCCGGCATTGAGATTTTTGCCATCGGTGTGGGACGTGTGGACATGAGCACTCTGAGGCAGATGGCCAGTGAACCCCTGGACGACCACGTGGACTACGTGGAAAGCTACAGTGTCATCGAAAAGCTCACCAAGAAGTTTCAGGAGGCCTTCTGTGGTAAGTCAGGAGGAGAGGTAAGAAGATAAGGACAGATAGGGGTTGTTTAGGAGGGATTGTTGTTGTTTACAGTTAGAGATGCAGAGGGGATAAAAAGGGATTAGTCTTTTGTGAAGGAAATAATCAGGGATGGATGAAAAAAAAAACAGTCAGTGAAGAACAATCATTATCCATGCATGCCTTCATCCCATGGAGAGAGGTCTCTGCTGGCTTCCCTACAGTATATTGAGGGTAAGGTGTCAGAACTGTCATCTTTTCATTCCACTTTATTGTTCCCTCCCTTTTGTCCTCTGTCCTTCCTCAACAAAATGACAGTTAGGCCATGCAAACTCATCCAATACTCCCAGTGATGGAGGGCATTAGAGCAGGAACAACCCTTTTTTTTTGGAAGGAAATCTGATGCTTTGCCATCAGTTTAAGTCTCACATTACTGAGAGTCAAGACTGATCTACCTGTGATTACAGATCCATCAGTGATATTCATAAAACCTCTCGTTATCGTAGTCTGTTGCAGTTCTGGCTGCTGCCTTGCACTTATTTCACAGCAGCCAGTCTTGCTGCGGATGTTTTCGTCCAAGGACAGAGCTGCATGTTTGCAGTGTTGGATTATTATTGGATAAGCCTGAGCTTTAAATTTGTATTTACATGATGATGTGTATTAAGGCTTCTCCAATCTTTTCCACCTGATTGTTTTAAGGATCCACTGGATTCATGCGTCATCCACCCGTGTTAAAAACAGGCACCTGCTGGTCACAGTGGATCATTAAAAAAAAAGGAATTTAAAACTGACATAGTTTCATTCTCTCCTCCTAACTCCCAAACACCCCAACCCTCCTTTGTGTGTCAACATATTTACTGTGTGCACGTGTGTGTGTTACGCACCCACACACACACACACACAGTGTCGGACCTGTGTGCCACTGGAGATCACGACTGTGAGCAGGTATGCATCAGCTCACCCGGATCATTCAAGTGTGCCTGCAAAGACGGCTTTACCCTCATGGACAATGGCCGCAGCTGCAGCGGTGAGTGTGTATGTTAACGTCCAGTGTGCGTCCGTGTGACGGCATTTGTCCAAACGAGATTGTTGTGCTGCCACAACCGCACCAATCACATGCCGCACGTGTGTCTGTGTACGTGTCGTCGCCAGCTTGCAGCAACTCCGCGACAGACGTGGTCTTCCTGATCGACGGCTCCAAGAGCGTTCGCCCTGAGAACTTTGAGCTGGTCAAGAAGTGGATCAACCAGATCATTGACAAACTGGATGTTTCTGACAGCAAGGCTCATGTTGGACTGGTGCAGTACTCCAGCTTAGTCAGACAGGTACATGTCTGTTTGTTTGTTTTTTGCGCAGATAATCACCACGATAACCCACTTCCTTTGCTTCCTTAACGTGTTGTTTCTGTCCTCCTACAGGAGTTTCCCCTGGGCCGCTTTAACAACAAGAAAGACCTGAAGGAAGCTGTGAAGAAGATGGCCTACATGGAGAGGGGAACCATGACAGGTCAGGCCCTTCGCTATCTGTTGGACAACAGCTTCACCCCAGGTCAGGGTGCCCGGCCTGGAGTCACCAAGGTTGGCATCGTCTTCACTGATGGACGCAGCCAAGACTACATTGGAGAAGCTGCAAAGAAGGCCAAGGAAAACGGTAAGGAGAGGAAGGATTCAGTTGTAATAAATGAGAGCCATGTCAGTCATGTGACAAATGCATGTGCGTGTGTTTCAGGCTTTAGGATGTACGCTGTTGGAGTGGGCAATGCAGTGGAGGATGAACTCAAAGAGATCGCCTCTGAGCCGACTGCAGAGCACTACTTCTACACCGCCGACTTCAAGGCTATGACCCAGATCGCCAAGAAGCTGCAGATTAACATCTGCCAAGGTCAGACTTTGCTATTAAAGACAGACATACAACAAAAACTTATTACACACTGGTACCTTAACTTAAAACCTGTGCTTTGTGATCCCACAGAGGATGACCCTTGTGAGTGTGACTCCCTTGTAAAGTTCCAAAAGAAAGTAGAAGATGCCCTACAGGCACTCACAAAAAAATATATCCTTTACAACAAGTGAACTGATGTGGAGAGGGAGGGGATTTTATGGTGTTGTTATGTATTCTTGTCTTTTTGATCGCTTTTAATGTTCTCCTTGACAAAATCTTACTAGAGACCATGTCGAAGAGGATCGCCATGCTGGAGAACAAAATCGTCTGAGGACACAAATCCCACTCTTTGCTTTACATCTGCATACTCACTCACATACACACACAAACACACACACACACACTTTTTTACTTCCTGTAAAATGCTGAAAAGAACAGTGTGTGTGTATGAACCCTTACCTCTGCTTGTATCCTGAGCCCTCAAAAAACCACCTATCCCTCCTCCTCTTTTCTCCATTTTACCTCTTTCAACCTTGGGTCTCCTGGGACACAAAATGCTGGTTGCCATGGGGACCACACTTCTTTGTGTGTGTGTGTGCGTGTGTGCTCCGAAGGTCATCCTCCATAGCCAGACTGTGTGTTTGTTAATAAAACTCTTCCCTCATAGGGAAATGGTGACAGTACACTGAAAGTTTTCTTTTCTTAGTGTCTGCCACGGTGTTGAATCTTCCTACAAGAGTCTGGTTATATGTCACTGTCATCTTTCCTTCTCTCCCCTCATATCTGAAGTATTCATCTTTCTACTCTTACCCCCAAACAAAGGTATCTAATATTATTATATTATATATATATATATAAATTAATATAAGGTATATGTCTGGTAATAACTGGTACACATTGATGTTTTTATTATCCTAAATAAAGGTGATTCAGGAGGTAAATACTATATAATTGTGAAACTATTGTATATTAAATCAGCACTGTAGACACATGCACAGTCAGACACACAGATCTCCATGGTTTCAGTTAATCTATGGGCTTCGGGACCAGGAGGACTACAGGGATGTTCCCAGCATAAATGATGAATGTTTTTAAGTCATAGCTAAATGACTGTTTGGTGAAAAACAAGAGTCTTAAAAGTACTTTGTTTCTCTCAGAATTACAATAATAAAATGAATTGGATCCATAGGCTATTGCTGATCTTTGGAGTTCAGGTCAATTTGGTTTTTGGAATGATGGAAGGTGTGATTTTCCACAAGTGTGGCTATTTTCTAAACAACAAACTCAAATGAATAAAACATAAATTACTATAATAACTTTACTAGACAGAATTAAATTGTAGATGTCTCAGACTGGAATTGTGGAGGGTTATAATTTTGTTGCAACATCTAGATATTTACTGTTAAATTAAAGATATATGTATAATACATACACCTAAATATTAAAACAGCTTGCCATTATGTGCACCTACTTTTAAACTGAGAGGAAATAAAGCATTGTGTTTTGCTGCTCAGTTTTTTTTTAACTAACAATTTCAAAGCAGGTCTCAACACTGTAGCACATATAAAACAGTTACACATAATAATGAAATTGAAACGTAATAAAAATAAAATGTGTCTTCAGAGATATACAGGTTGAGACAAGTAACTCAAAGTCATCGTAAAACGAGAATCACAGAAGTACAGAACATGACATTTTACAAAAACACATGTAATCTTTTTGAGTTTCCATTAGGGATAGTGCCAAAAATAACTGGCCCAAACCCATTTTTCAGTACCCTTCCTTTGGGGTACTAGAGTAGGTGTGGGTGGAGCTAGACCCATGGCAGTCAGCTGATTGGGCAACAGAAAAGCGCCACTCCCTTGCAAATGCTTGACATCTTGTTGAGACAAACAGACCATTGTTGTCCATTGTGTTGTCTGTTGCGTCGTGTGCGATGTTCGTTGTTGTCGCACCAGTACAACATCACGCTACGTTTCTCGGCCAACTGGCACAGCACACACCTCGCCCACTAGGTAAAGGTACTGTTCTCAGTTGAAACGCAAGCCTGACTATGAGCTTCACCGTTCCAAACTGTACTGCACTGTACCAAACCAAACTGTACTGTGATGGATACACGGCTCTAGAGGAAATGATATTCGGTGCTGCATAGAAAATGTCCATCACTGTGACGGACAGTGATGCTGTGCTGTAGAGCATGTCCCTGTATTGGTATACACAGGTGTGTGACAATGTGGGACATTATATACCTGGTGCCTGTGCAGTAGGTGCCCTTTTAATTTTCACCTCTGGCCTTCCAAATGTCTGTGCACACCCCTGCCAACAATTGTATTATTATATTATTTTTTTGCAATCCAGTAGATAAAGTGACATGATGATAGAATTCAATTCAAACAGAAAGGAATTTAATTGGGGGAGGGATTTGGAAAAGGTGTTTGTGAATTAAAGCGACAGCAACGTCACAGTGACGTAGCATAAGTGAGACAGAGGCTCTCGGGAACAGCTGAAGTGAACTGTCGGCTCAAACCTGCTGCTGAATCCTGTCGATGCCTCATAAATGCTGAGTTAAATGATAACCGGGAGCCCTCCACAATTATGCACTTCTGCTTCAAAGTGTCTCCATGTTTAACTTAAATACGCTGCTCAAACGCTGCAGCAGCTTCTACTTAAGCTAGCGGCTACGGTAGCTCAGAAAGCTAACATACCGTGTCTACGGGGCAGGTAGTCCGGGCATGAAAGCGGAAAAGCCGACGGATTTGAAGGTGGTCTTTCTTCGTTAATGATTTGTGTGACACATTATTGCGCAGTGAGCTAAGAAGTGGCTGCAGATACGTCAGTATTTGGCAATAAAGACAAGCACCTGCGACAAAGCGAACGCTAAAGGTTGAGCTAACAGCAGCTAGCTGCAACAGCGACAGACAGCCCGAGACGTTTCTGGTGCTGAGGCAAGAGATGGCCAGTTACCCTGCAGCAGCCTTTGCCAGCCAGGCTAACGGAGACAACACACCGGGACGAGGGTCCGGCGGTGACCGCTTATGTCACCACACGGAGATAGAGTCAGACATCGTCCCCACAGCGAAGAGCTTAACACGACTGTGCAGCAGGGACGAGGACGAGCGGGTAGCGGCTCTGGAGGAGCTGAGCCAGCGGGTTCTGGTGTGTTTGGGACTGGACAAGCCCGGTTCGGCACGGCTGAGTAAGCAGACTTTGCTGCAGTTGCTTCGGCTGTCCCGGTCGTGTCCGCTGCGGGAGGTGCGGGAGAGGGCAACCGAGCTGCTGCGGACTGCACAGGTAAGAAGTTACGACACTGTTTTTCATAAACTGACGTCTTCATAACCAGGCTCATGTCTCTATGTGTCACATTCTTCTTCTTCTAACAATAATAATGTATAAACACACAGGTGTGACTGATTAAACGAAAGCACTTACTGTATATTAAGAGGTCTGGTTTATTACAAAACTGTCCAAATATGTGCAAACGGTTACATAACAGTATTGTTTCAACCGAGGGAGAATAGTGAGAACTAACACCAAATATGAATGTATTATAGTCACAAGAGATAAATTATGAACAACTGTTACCTGAAAACATTTATTTAGTTAAGTTTAGATCTGTTTGTTTTTCCCACTCTCAAATTGAATTGCTCATTCTCGTCTTTTGGATATATTTTGTCCAACGCTTTATCCAAAATAGAAAGTAATTCAGTGATTAAATCATTCATTTATTAATAGACGTTATAACCGCACTGCCCAGCAGCTGGTTGCCGTTTTTCTGCGGGTTATTTCATCAGACGTTGAACTGTAAAGTAGGTGATGATGCAAGACTCTACTGCGTTGAGCACAAACAAGCTGTGCGGACACGCCCCCTCCTGGTCTGCTGAAAAACAGCAGACACGCCCCCCCGAGGCTCATTCACTGCTGCTCAGTATGAAAAGTCAGATAGTTGTTTTGAGCTCCTCTTCACTTTGTCTCCTCTGCTGGAAATAACAAGCTGTGGCTTCTCTGTGGTCGGTTCAATGACTGTGAGTTTTTGTGCTTGATATTTAAAAAAAAATGTCTTGACTATGAGTTATGGTTATGAAACTAGTTTCTCCAGTTACAGTACAGCTGCTCGGGGCATCAAGTTTAGTCAAGTTCCAGGTGGTTTATGGCAGCTGTCTACAGATTTTTGCAATATCATAAAATGTGCTGCATAAATAGTAGTTTAATGTTAACGCAATCTCAGTCTAGTTTTAGTCGATATGATATTTATGCTTTCTACTATGAATCAAACACTTTGAGGTTCTTGCCTTGTAATTGTGTGTTTTTGTCGCAATATTTCCAGAACAATCAAAAAAATAATTTAATCATTATTTATTCACTGTATACTTGACTGTGTCCTCTGTGGTACTAGGAACAAGGAGTTGAAGTACCTCGGGTTTTGGCCCAGGGTCCAAGTGCCTTTATTCCTGCAAAACAGGTGTGTATGACTTGCGTACATTTGTTTATTAGTGTCATAAACAAAAACAAAGTATGACACAAAAATAATAACCAAAGTCATTCATAATTTTGTTGCCAGTGTTGTTCTTTTTACTATTTTTATCCCATAATTTTACACCACAGGCCAGAATAGTGGGGGGAAAAAATTAAATCAGTTCATATGTTGTTCCAGGTGTTCTCTTCATATTGAATTATGATTGTGAATAATGACAGGATTGTTTTTAACTTTCATTTCTTTTGTTTGTGTTCCACATTTAATTATCCCTAAAATACTAAAGGGCAAACTTAAGTATTTGGCCAGATACTGCAGTGTCTGTTGCCTCAAGTCAAAAGATGCAACATCACACATGTGTTGCGAAAATGCTGTTTTCCCAAGTGACTATAAACTTTCCACAGGAGAAAATGGGTGTTGTATCAGCCTGGGATGTTTTCTGCCTCATAACACATGGGGAGGGCCCACAAGAGAAACATTAATAAGTGAATCATTGCCAATTTGCCCTCAAGCAAAAATAAATGTTAGTTAATGGGTTAGTTGACAGGGCATTGGTTTTCAGTCTTGAACTTGAATTTGAATTCTCCCTTTCCCTCTAAAGATGATGAAGAAAGACATGGACCAGGAAATTCTCACGGAGTCCTTCTTGTCACTGGGTCGTGTTGACCACATCACCATGGTGATGGCGCTGCACCCTGCCTACCTCAGCTGCTTCCTGAAAGCCCAGCATGCTTTGTTGGAGATGGACGGCCCCCTGCCCTGTCACTGGAGACATTACATTGCTATAATGGTAAGACAGAGCCACAGCGTGAGATTTCAGATCTGACTCCTGTGGCTCTTGGCTACAAACAGCCATTTGTGGTTAAATATTCCAATGTTTAAATTGACTTATTTATATGGCAGTGCTTCACACACACACATGCAGCACTTCATAATATTGTACTTGTCTGTCACTCACTCATCCCATTCCCACAATGATGGTACAGTCATCAGAGGCAATTTTGGTTCTGCCATGTTTGCCAAAAATATGGCAGTCATGGCAATCCTAGGTGAGAGGATTTCTGAAGCAGTGGTGGCTGTGTTTTTCTCTTGTGTTTATTGGCATCCGCATTTATTAGTAGTTTTTTGTTAAATGAGGTGGAAATAACAACAGCCATAAAGTCTGTAATAGGTTTGTGAAATGCTTCAGGTACATTTATTTAATCCCTTTATACGTAGACACTGGACTAATGGTTATTATATGAAAAATAATGGCAGACTTTGTAGCTTTAAGTGGAGTCATGAATTTTATAATAATTTTGGTATTATGGTGTCCTCTTTTTTCCTGCCTATCTAAATGTAATTGCACAATATCACAATATTGCAGTCATTGGGTTTTTATCAATATCACTGTCAATGTGGATGTGCAGCACATAAAATGATAGATGTTAAGTTTGGTAGGGGTGTGGAACAAGCTTCAGTTCAATGTAACCTTCTCTTTTTTACACGGCTGAGTGTCATTTTTCACACACCTCACATTTTTAATAAACCACATTAAATGTGTGATGTGAGAAGTCTTAGTGTTTGATGAATTTTACATGAATTATGAAAGAATAACGCATTTTTTGCTTGCATAGAAGATAAAACAATCACACATATAAAAATTAATTTGCAGGCATTATTTTAGTTATAGATGTGAAAATGATGAATTTGTTACCCCAAGATCCACTCAGTGGTTTATTGTTAAAGTTGACTTAAAGTTTTAACTTTAACAGATCGGTTACCAACACGGTTCCCTCGTACATTAGCCCTGACACTTCCTGATGCTTCACAGGCTGCAGCGCGTCATCACTGTTCATACCTGGTGCAGCAGCACAGTGCAGGCTTCCTGGAGGCTGGGGGAGAGGAGAGCTGGCTGAGTGGAATCCAACACGCTCCCACCAAACTCCGCAGCCTGCAGACACTCAACAAACTGCTGGCACACCGACCCTGGCTCATTACCCAGCAGCACATCGAGGTCACACACAAGTCATTTGTTCACTCACCCTCTATGACTCACTCACCAGTTCTCTGTTTAGCGCATACGCTCATCTTGTATTGTCATACGGGATGACTCTTACTCACTCTTCTATATATAGACGTCCAGTATTTTACTGTAGGAGTGAGAGCTATATTAACATTTTTATGACGATCACGATCGTGAACAAATGTAGATTCACAGTATCTGTGATACTGATAACACTTAATTAGACACTAAAATATGTTTTTGTTAATCATCTGTCCTGCAGGAGCTGGTGTGTCCTGGTGCAGAGCCTCGCTGGTCACTGGCTGAACTCATACACGCTGTGATCCTGATGGCACACGCTCACTCACTCTCCTCTTTCGTGTGGGCCTGCGGCTTAAGCCCAGAACCCGACCACATCGGAGGTTACACCTTCCGTCCTCCTTCGCCCAGTCACCTGCCCCGTAGTCCTCGTAGTCCCAATAGTCCTCATAGCCCTGCTCATGAGGATGGAAGACAAGAGGTGAGTTTAAACTAATCCTTTTTTTTTTGTTGGGTTTATTGTGAAAGCAGTTCCTGCCCAACACACTAATGCACAGCTGAGCGTTAGCCTCACTCCATTGTCCGACGATCTGTCTCAATCAGTGATTCACAAACTTTGAGTCCAAACTCTCTTGTGCATCGCAAGATAATTTTGGGGGTGGGCAGATGGAGAAAATTGATGGTTGTGGATTTCATACGCCACTCCAGCCTGCTTATTTACTCCTGCAAACTCCCAAGTGAGCTCACTTGGGAGTTTGACTGGTTTCTGCTGTTTGCATTCATACTCATTTCTCCAGTTTGCAGTGTTTGCTGAGAGATTTGCCCGACGAGAATCTGCATTCCCATCACAGGCAGTTGAACAGATAAAGTGGGAAACCACTGGTGTTAACTCTGTCTGACAGTGGTTTCAGCAGCCTGACGTGCAGCTTATCTTTGACCAAGAAGCTTAGTCTGTGTGAATAAAAAGAAAGGTGGAATCTTCAGTTTCATATGCCGACACAGTCCAAGTATACACTAGGTTTACATCTAGTTACATCGATCCGCCACAATCTCAAGTGAGTCACTTAAGCTCATTTCTCTATTTTATGTCCTGTTGGTTGAGGGAACGATGGAGGTGGAGGTGTTGATGAAGAGGATGGTGGAGCTGCAGCAGCAGGAGGAGGAGTGCACACAGGAGGAGATGGTGACCCGCTTTGAGAGGGAGCGGAGTGAGAGCATACCAACAGGTACCAACAAGCCAGTTTAACTTGTGCGTCTCTCTGTCATTCGCCCACCTCGTCTACATTCGTGCACCCATTTTAGCCTCACTTCACTGGCTGCCTGTGTGTTTTTATAGTTGAGTTATAGATGAGTTATAGATCCTTAAATGGTCTTGCCCCACTTTACCTCTCTCAGCTGATCAGCAGCTCCTTTTATTTTTTTCATATTCTCTACAGTACGTTATTGTTTTGTTTATTTTTTGGGTCTTTTAGGTAGTATTTTTCTATATTTTATTTATTTTATTCATCTATGATGTTCAGCACTGTTGTTGTTGTTTTTTAAGTGCTTTATAAATAAAGTTGGATTGGACTCGCACCTTCCTGTTTTTGTTCAGCTGTGGTGCGGGAGGCTCCACCTGACCTGGTGCTGTGCCTGGTGGAGGATCCTGAGTTCAGATATGAGGATTTTGCACCCAGAGGAGAGCAGGCTCCGCCCACCATGAGAGCTCAGGTAGATTGAAGCAGTTTGTCCTAATAATTGAACCATGTAGTGTTTGAATGAGTGGTTCACTTACAGAAATATGTAATTTTGTTGCATTTTTTGCTGTATCAGTGACTTGAAAAACCAGAATCAACTATTGTTGGATCATTCAAGTGTGAATATATTTTAAATTTTACACAGTTAGAATAAACACTTGTTTGGTCTTTTGGTGAGAACATCGGTGTCTGATGTTTGCAGGATTATTCCTGGGAAGACCACGGCTTCTCTCTGGTCAACAGACTACTGCCTGACATGGGTCAGCTGCTGGATGAGAAATTCCAGGTACGCAGTGTTTAATTCAGTGTCATAGATTCACACCAGTACTTTTATAAAGACGTGCAGTTACATTGCAGCTCTGTGAGTTCAAGGAACTTTTAGTGATATGCTACGCAAACAAGGAAAAACACCAGGAGTTTATATGTTTTTAAATCAAATATGGTGACAGAAGAGAGTACACTAGGGCTGCAATGATGAATTGATTATTATTTGACTATTTTGGTAATCAGTTAATCAGTTTGAGTGTTTTTAAATAATTAAAGCAAGCTTTCAGATTTTCCAGCTTCTTAAATGTGAATATTTACACACACATTCACAAAGTAACAAAGAAATCATCAACACTGAGAAAAATGTCATTTCCTGATTTGGTAAACACCGATCAACTTTTTTTTTCTGTTTTTTTACAGCCCAAACAAATACTTGATCAATCGAGAAAGTAATCGATAGGTCATGAAAATAATTGTTAGTTGCAGCCCCGGAGTACACTGAGCTCACCGAGAGGCATACGTGTTGTTTTGATGCTCTTTAGTGTCTTGGTCTTGTGTTGCTGAACTTAAATTGCTTTCTAAATAAATGTGGCATTTTATAATGCGACTAAATTGTCACATTGAAGGTGGTGAGCAACATGACATATCACAGGATGGCCATGCATGAAGGTGTGGACACACACACTCTGAGAAAAGCTCTGTGGAACTACATACACTGCCTCTACGGGATCCGGTCAGTATGACAGAGAGATTGTGTAGACCACGATTCTGATCCCTGCTCTGTCACCAACCCCTGCGTATTCTACCTGTACAGATACGACGATTACGATTACGGCAGCGTGAATGTGTTGCTGGAGCGCTCTCTGAAGGTGTTTGTCAAAACCATGGCCTGTCACCCTGAGCAGACCACGGCACGCATCTACCACTCCTTCTGGAGGCACTTCAGACACTCGGAGAAGGTATGAATGTGTTCACATCCTCTCCTGACACGCGGCCTCTTCAGGCGCCGATATACCAATCATTTGACATTTTATCTCGTCGTCTCTCCCGTGCTACCTTTTTAACAAGGAATGAATCATTTGACATTTCTGTGTCCCCCCTCTCCTTCCTTCATCTCTAAATGTCATTAGAGAGGGAGTATTACAGACGGGGACTTGAAAGTGTGTCACCAAATCATGTTTTTTTTTTTTTTTTTTTTTTTTTCTCTCGCAGGTTCATGCAAACCTGATAGTGATGGAAGCTCGACTCCAGGCAGCTCTCCTTTACACCTTACGAGCCATCACACATTACATGAGATGACAGTCAGTCCAGTTTTTGCAGACGCTGAGCCAGCTGTGACGTACCACACAGCCCTATGCATTACACGACATCCACAGTAAAGCTTACACACGCCACACACACACACACACACACACACACTACACTACACTGAATGTCTATAAATGCATATCTTTAAGTGTTAATGTTTTGCTGCTGCTTTGCAACAGGGATGTCTCGTATTTAAATGTGTTACTAACTTTGCACTGAAGTGTATCAGGTTCTGTTTTCCCCTCACTCAGACCTGACGTGGCTACATGTTTGCCACATGTTCACCAGGTGAGCAGGTGGATTTAGGACTGGTATTACTAAATTATTATCATCATTATCGTTGTCGTGATTCAGGTGTTTTTCTCCTCAGAAATCTAAGTTTATTTAAGACTATTCACACCTCAGACCTGTGTTTCTGCAGCGCAGTGAGGCTGAGATGGGGAAAAAAACAAAACAAACTAAAGGCAAAATAACTTGTATTTTTTTATATAAAATAAAAAGTTATTTTGTTATCAAAATGAAACCCTGTGTAGAGTTTGAATCTGCGTAATCACACAAAGGTTATATTTCATGCGCTGGTGTTTCACAGATCATAATAATGTGCTTGAAAAAATGTAGTGACCATATTAGGGCTAAATGAATCAGCGGCTATTGTAATAATCAATTCATCAATTTGAGTTATTTTAAAGTTCTCTTTTCTGCTTCTTTAATTTAAACATGTTCATGTCTTATACAACAAAGAAATGATTAAAACAAATTTTAGGTTGAGGATGACAGAAGATATTTGGCACTTTATGGACCAAACGAGTAATTGATTAATAGAAAATAATAGAGATTAATCAATTATGAAAATAATCGTAAATTGCAGCCCTAGACCACACTCCTAACTGTCCACTTGGGAAGACATATTCTGACTTGAAGACAATTGTAGGTTAAAATCTATATTTTGAGATTTAAAGCTGGAGTGTGTAAGTTCTGGTGTTTTTATTTATTTTTGTTGATAATGTTATTCTGTCTCTGTTTGGTCTTCATGAACAGAGACGATGTAACATTACATGTTACATAAGTGATTCTCTCCCGTTTTAAAGCAACATTCTATACATGAGTTTTGCTGACCAACGTGTCAGAACTGATGCTGTAACAACTTCAAACTTCAAAGACTGTTACATTGACACACCACAAGATGGCGAGAAAGTCTATTAGGAACATTGTTCACTTAATCAGACTGTGTTAATAACTTGATATATACATTGACACAGCGCGAGAAACATGTGTCATGATGGCGGTGAATCTGCACCGAAACAAATGGTTGACATTTATTTGCACTTTGACAAAGTCATTGTCGTTACTCGGATATGGCACCTCACTCCTTCCTGTAGTTCACACCATGCAACCAGAGGCATACATATACTCACACTATAGACTGTGTGTGTGTGTGTGTGTGTGTGTGTGTAGCCTTTATATATGAGAATAAGCTGCTCATGCACTACATTCACTTATCACTGGTGATTTATTGTGCGCTTATGGCGAACACAAGAACAGTTTAATGTAGTGTTTCTAATTTAAAGTTGGAAACTTTCGGGGGGGAAAAAAATGTTCTCTTACATTTTTCTAAAGCTACAATCAATCAACCAGTCAAACTTTATTTGTATAGGACTTTTCAGACGTGTGTAATGTCAAAGTGCTTTCCGTAAGCTAAATACACACAAACACCAATAATATCACACATTCAGTTCCACATCCAAAGGCTATAAAGTATCATGAAGAATGTGAAACTCACTCAAAAGGAGCTGAGGAAACTCTATCTTACCAGTGTGTAAATGAGGAAACGCCATGAGTTTTGAAGAAAGTATATTCAATTTTAACAACAAATTCTAAATTATTAAAGCCTAATGGACACGACAAATAAATAAATAAAAAGTTGTCGATATTCATTTTTTTTTTGAATGTAGTACTTTTACAACTGTCCTCTGTGCGCGCGCGCTCGTCTGGGTTGGACCCTCTCTCGCGTGCGTGTTCCGCTCTCCAGTCTTCCGGACGTGGCGCGCGCGCTCACTCACCTTTTCATTTCACTGGCGGCAGAGGCTCGCCACATTTCACCCCACGCCGTCCGCGCGAGCCTCCGGATCCCATCGAAGACCCTCACCTCCCGTCCACGGTGCGCGTGACTGCGGGATTCACCGGGACAACGACGAGTTTTGTGCGCGGTAAGTCCGCTGTGTTTGTTATTTTACTAACTTTGAATGAAAATTGTGTTTTTAACCACCAGCTGAAACATGACGTCTGTGTCATTAAAGGTCAGTGTCTGCACGTTATACTTCAGTTTAATAAGTGTCTCTGTTCACTTCACTTTAATAGGAAATACTCAAAGAGAACACAGAGGGTTTTATTTCTTCTTTAACAGTCCACATCGCTCTGTGGGTTCCTCTGAATACTGTGAACATGATGAAACTCTGGAGAGTTCACTGTTGAATAAAAGGAAGTTTGGGCCAGATGAGAAGTAAAGTAAAGTACTTCCACTCCTCTGCTTCTCAGATGCCACAGAGAGGATGATATTTTGAAATAAACTGTCATACTGTGATACTGACTGCTTTGTGTTGAAAGACAGAAGTTTACCCCAGAGTTAAGTTCTATGACGTTATTATTGGATATCTCTCTTCCTCTACATGAAAGTTAAAAAGGTACAAAAAAATCAAACATTTTGAAACAATTTTCTCAGTACTCATCTATTCGTCAGGTTCGACTACTTCTGTTGGTAAGTTTATTCTTGTCATGTTAATGGCTGTGATTGGTTTAGTAACACACACACATACAGGAAAACCACTGTGAGGAAAAGGCACGACTTGACGTTTCCTTAACATGGAAAACACAACATTCACACAGTTTTTTTTTAACGTCTGTGTCCGTGTATCTGTGGCGTGACCATGTTGTGACTGGTGCAGGTGTTTCTTCCTCCATAACGATGGTGTAGGTGTGTCTCTTTGATAGCACCTCCACCTTCGAATCTCAGGTTCCTTCTCCAAGAAGTAGCCCAAACAGTTCCTGTTGGAAGGAGTTGAAGGCGTTCTCGTGGGTTGCTCAGGGCAAAAAAATTTCAAGTATACTGTCCAAGGCCGTACTTCATCACTTCCTGTTTCTTTACGAGGTCAGTTCCTGTCTTTAGCCTGCTGGGTCTGAAGGGAAGGAAGGGGGCGTGTATATGTATTTTTTCATGGGGGGGTGGGGGTTAGAAGTGGACATCACTGTCATCTGCCTGATGGCAGCATTGTGGATTGGTTAGTGCGGACGTTTTCAGCCGCCAGCGTGGTCTGAGAAAGTCTCTTCTTCACGTTGTCCGACAGAAATAAGCACATGTTCATGTTAATGTTCACGCTTGATTTCCAACAAACCTCTTCAGTGCTCTTTATCAGAAGGAAGTGATGACCTCATGTGGAAACAGGACATCCCGATGACTGAGACACCTTACTTTTCCATCGCCTGTGTTGTCGCCTTCTCTCCTCTGTGCTGGAGCTGCTGTGTGTGTGTGTGTGTGTGTGTGTGTGTGCGTGTGCGTGCGCGTGCGTGTGTGTGTGTGAGGGTTCAGTGACAGCCTGCTTCCCATTGTCCTATCATTCCTGCTCCACTCGCACTCTGCATCCTGTCGAGCTTCCTGCTAACTAGGGAGAGAGTCGGAGTGAAAGGTAGGCGAGAAAACAGCTGGAGAAACTTGGACAGAGAAGGTGGAGGAGGAGGAGGAGGAGGAGTGGAGAGAGAGAGTGAGTCTTTGCCGAGCACAGAAATTGTGTAAAAAAACTAAAAAACCTCAGATATGAACAATGTGTGTGTGTGTGTGTGTGTGTGTTGCCCAGTGTTCCCATGGTGAATTCCCCGCTGGGAGCAGCTTATCTGCAATCCACTGTGCAGGAAAGGGTGTGTCAGAGGGATTTAGATGTTTGCGAGTGTGACGACAGAGGGTGATGCTATTGTGATTTTTTTTTTTTTTTTTTCAAAGAGAGTTCACTGAATGTATGCGAATGCTTTGCTGGTCACATGTTATGTGGCCACTTGGTTACTTTTACATAAAGCTGCCCCCAGTGATACGCTTTGGTTGAACTAAGTGTTAACCCTTCTGTTTGCCATGCGTGCTTCTCATTACCGCAACTCCTAGACCGTTTGTGATATCTGGAAAATTCAAAAACTACGGACTGGCGACCTGATCTCAGCTGAGTGAGCTAAGAACCTCAGGACTTGCGTGGAACGATTGTCCAATCACAGACGAGATCCACCAGTGCGTCACACATTTGTGACGTCACCGTGATTCCTACACGGTTGAATAACTGCCAGATATCGAGAGTGAAAGTTATCGTTGAAAAAGCAGAAGCACTCACTCACTATACATTTCTTTGACAATTCTGCATCCATAAAATCAAAAATGATGATCATAAGACGGTTAAATGCTGTAACGTAGCTATCGCTGATTTGGATTGTTCTTCTCAGTGACGCTTGGCTACGTTCACTTCACCAGGCTGAAGTGGCTCATATCCTCATGGTCTTACCTTACATTATCTCTCATAGAGGTGGCTAAAACATAGAAAACTACATGAAGTCCAAAAAATAGGTCCAATAAAAACATTTCTTGTTAATGTACGATCCATTTTTAAGACATAAATATCAATTCTATTACGTTTAATTTCTCATTAAACACATTTGTGAGCAGGCTGATGACGTGCAGCACCACCTTCCCCTCTGGCCTTTCCTACTTTTCTAATACAATAGTGTGCATGTTCCTGTTTGACCGTTTATCTCCTTTATGGAAATTATAGTTTCATTACAATGGAAACTGCAGTATTTGCGATTAAATCATGGCTGTAACCCGAACCTAGCTCATGTGTGATTAAATTGGTCATAAAAGTTATTTGTTATTTGACTTTATCGCGAGCTCGGCGCTATTGTCTTCTTACTCCACCTGTGATGCAGTATCTCCTGCTTCATTCATTTTCATTTCATTTGAGAGCGCAGTCGTATTCAGATGCAGGACACTTGTCACCTTTGTCTCTCAGGTGTAAATCTTGCAGGAAACTATTCAGATGAACCCACAACACTTACTCAAACCAGGAGAGAGAACCCCATGAAGTTAGTTCTGTTTGCAGATGAATCAGCGCCTCCTCGCTTGAGGTGATCTATATGAGGATATGAGGACGCAATCCTATTATTCCTTCTATGTACAAAGACATCTGCCATGAGTGTTAAGTGAGGAACAGTCGTAGCAGTGTGGCTGAAACACGTCGTCTTTAATGGAGGTTGCGTCATTGAGAAATGACTGCGACATTGTCTTGTTACGCCATAGGTCGATGTTGCAGCAGTCACAGTGTGAGTGTGAACAGGACGCGGTCTCTCTGTAAAGGACCAGTTCAGGTTGTGTTTCCGTCGTGCGGTCGTATGAACTACTGACACGACGTCAACACCGAGTTTGTCGGGCTCGCCACTGTTTCTGTGAACCAGGCTTGGACCCGGACACTCACGATCACTGATGACACGTCTGCCAGGACACAACAACATTGTGTTTGAGTACATGATCACTTGAAAAATGAAGTGGAAGCTTAGTGTTTTTCAGAGGGGAACAACATCCATTCATGTACAGTAAATGCTCTTTACTGATGACCACTCAAAGCTTACTTTTGCACTACAGTTTTGCCATTCACACCCTTTTCTTTCATACCTATTCACACGCTGCCAACACAGCAACATCAGGAGCAACGTGGGGTTGCCCAAGGATGTAGACTAGCGGAGCCAACCCACAAGTTGAAAGACAACACGCTCTACCACTGAAGCACCAGTCTCACCTTTAGATGTTACTAATTCTTACATACTGGACCTTTAACGTAAAGCTCACCTGAATGGTGAAATCTGATTTCCTTTCTCTTCTCACTTGCAGCAAGGTTGGCAGCGAGGATTAACTGGACGACAGACATACAGACAGACAGACAGACAGACAGACAGATAGATCTCTGTTCTTTCCATTGCGCAGTCTCAAGAGTAGATGTCACGTGCTTCAAAGGGGAACCACATCCATTCTGTGAAGGCCACTCTAGTTCATGCACGGGCAAGGAAGGGCTGCACAAGTGTTGTGTTTGTCACAGTGTACAGTTTCACCTTTCAGATGTTGTTGGTCCTTACATACCAAACGCTCACCTACACGGTGCAGGTGTAGAGTGAGTGTTTCTGTTCCGGGAAAAATCCTTGCAATCCACGCTCAAGATAAACAAAACTTCTTGTTTTCATTAGTTTAAAGCAGCAAAGAGGAACTCGGGCCGTTTCTCACTTTCTCTGGTGTGATGATCTCGACGCCTAAAAGTGACACCAAGTACGCAGGTGGTCATCGACTTTGCAGTTCCTTCTTCACCATCTACGCTCACGCTTGCATACGTTCTACACACTTGTCCCTGTTAAAGTGTGATGAGTTCAGGGGGCCGTGTATTGCGGCGCATATGTTATTTTAGACTGACGCGTTTCATGCTGGACACGTTTCTCTTTTCACCATAAACAGCACAGACACCGAATTAGCCTCTGTGTGCACAGAGGAAGACACGCGAGAAACTAAATTTGATCAACAGGAACTCAGCAGAGAAAACTGACTGTATGGCTGCTCTGTAAACATTCCCCACTGTGAGCGCGTTATTGTGCCAATCTTGTCTGGGGTCGTCTGCCAATGTTTGAAAAAGCTGAGAAAGAGGAGACGAGCCAAAGGGCAACAGCGACACCAGGGCCTCCTTTTTTTTTTTTTCTCTCATTCCTCTCGCTCTTCTTTATTTATCTCGCTGAGAAAGACGTGACCAGTCTGAGGTGGAACATGGGAGGCTGGTGCTGGAGGGGAGAGACCCGAAAACAAAAGAAAAGCAGAGAGGAAGATGTGTGTGTTTGTTTGTGGCACTGCAGCTGCTTTGTGTGTGTGTGTGTGTGTGTGTGTGTGGATGGACTCTGTCCTTAAAGTTTCCAGGAAAAGGGGGGAGCCATCAGAGGGGTGGACAGGAAACTCTAACAGGGCTAACTTCCTGTAGCTCCACTGATGGCTGACCTGATAGTGACCAAGTGTGTGTGCATGCAAATGTAAAAGTGTTGCATATTTCACTCTGGGTTCATGACATAGTGCCTGTAATAGCTTGTGTTGCTTCTCAGATTGAGAGGAATTTCAGGCGACGTTGTCACCACTGTGCCTCTGTAGTTACATGTGTCTTTGTGTCTCGCTGCAATAATCTCTGTTGTTCTTCCTGTGAGTGACTTCCCTCACATTCCTCAGTAGGTGGGGAGGCTGCAGCTTGAAAAGTTGTCTGTTTGAATCCCAGAGGCAGTCCATGAACAGCCTGACGCACAATGTTATCTTCAGGATCTCGTAATCTGACAGTTCTTGTCCTGAATTAAAAATATGAACGATGTTTAAACAAAGGGAAATACAATGTCCATTTTAATTTCCTAAATTCATCACGTGGCTAAAAAAACCTTCAGAATTGCACTTTAATATCACACGCCACATAAGAAAAGCAGCCAAGTTTTGGAATTTTGAACTTTTTTTTTTGCAACATTTATGAAGATTTGATTTATTGATGACTGTTGTGTTATTTTAAAGGAATTGCTTTTTAAACAAACACCACATAATAAACCGGTGAGCTTTTAAGGTGAGGAGTCAGTTAACTTTGGAAAGGGCCAAGCTCACTGTTTTTAAGTTAAGTTAAGATCAGATAACCGGCTTCTTGATGTAGCCATCGTATAGATCATGTATGAAAAGTGTTGTTGAAGATAAACAGAAAGTAAGTCTATATTGAATATCCACCGGGGGAACGACAGAAAAGAACTCCGGTTGAAGAGAAGACTATGGGGAAATGAGCTTACTTCTCATTTGAGTTATAATATCAGTAAACATACAGTATGTCTTCTTCAGTAGAACACGGTGTCACCTGAGTGGACACCAGTGTGACATCTGTGCAAAACATCGGGGGCAGATTTTTATGGGTGACCTGGAGCAGTGTAGCACACACACACACACACACACACACACACACACACACACACTGGTTTCCATGCGTTCAGAGGACATTGCATTGACTTCCTGGAGACTTACACTTAACTTTAACCATAATTAACTAACCGTGACCTCAACTTAACGTCATAACACGTCGTCATTATTAAAATGTATTCATTTACATTTTGATCCCATAAGGAATTCTCCATGTGTAAAGATATAGGTCCCCACAACATAAGGAATACCAGCAGGTACACACACATATAACACAGTGTTTTCACAGTCGTCTCTGTGTGTTATTTCCTCTCGACGTTGGCACCGGCATCTGCTTTGTTAACGTGTGTCCTATTGAAACAATGCGGTTCGCTCCGAACTGGAAGTTCAAAGTTGTGTACATGTGTGCAGACGGTGGCACAACCGTCAATGTGAAACTCATTTCTCATCGTCCGTGACTGTCACTGTGGAGCGGTAAACCCATGCGACACCTACACACATGCATATTGACACACAGACGTGCACAGCTGGTGACCATAGAGGCTGACTCTATGAGTGCCCCCTCTTGAAACTACACAACAAAAAGGGAAGTGGCTAACCTCACATCATCATCTCTCTCTCTCTCTGTGTGTGTGTGTGTGTGTGTGTGTCTGTGTCTGTCGAGCTGTCTCTGACTCTCCCCTCACATGTCTCTTTATTCACGCTTTACTGCTCTCGAGCCTTTCTCTCACACTCTCCACCACCTTTTCCCTCTCTGGTTCTCCCGCCACTCTCTCTCTTTCCAAACCTTGTCACTCACCTCTTCCCTCTCTTCTTTTTTTTCCAGTGGCAATGGTGATTGACAGATGATCTGACAAGGAAGACATCAGGTGAGAGAAAGTTAACTTCTCCTTCTCCTCTAAACTCCACCCCCCCCTTCTCCTCTGTCTCAAGGGAAGTTGAGTTTTATTTAAAGTTTTGCTACTTTTCACTTAGCAATTCGAGCGACCACTATATGTGGATGATGATGATGATGATGTTGATGTTGATGCTGCTTTCACTTTCTGTCACTTTATCTGTGATCTCTCTATTCTCAATTGCACAGACAGGAAATACTAAGAATGACTTGTAATAATGTGGACACATTGCTTAATTCTTACACTGAATCTTGTGAAAACCCTATAGATTATATTAGTTTTTCTTAATTTTGTTGATAAATGGCAATACTGTCTTTTTTTTTAATGAATGAATGTAATCCAGAATGGTGCACTGCCAAGGTCCACTGAAATGATGCAATGTTAAAGAAAGTAATAAGAAATCCTGTCGTAAATGTCACCTTATGTGGGGGATTTCTACTCTTTTCTGTCTTTTCCGAGCTTGAGACCAGATGTTCGGGTTGCAAACTTTTTTTTAATTGAAAAATGACAGATTTATTTATTGTTTTGCATGAGTTTATTCCCTCTTATTTTAATCCTTAAAGGCTTTTAGTCGTTGCTGTGAAAACATCAGGTCTAAGAAAAAGCCGCTTGAATCACGCTGATTTTTTTTAGCAAACGACAGCAATAAAATTCTTGAAAAAAAAATGTCCCTTACTTCACCTCTCCTCCTTCCACAGACGCCGTCTCTGTGCCGGTTATTATGGGGTGTGCCTGTTGCAAGCAGAAGAAGTCTGCCAAAGCAGCGGCAGCAGCAGCAATAGTAGATGTTACAGATCTGTCGCCTAGCAACGTAGACGGCGGGTCATTCGCTGCCGCGACTCAGGGCCGCTACTGTTCTGAACCCAATCACACCATCCCAGACTTCAACCAGGGCTTTTCATGCAGCACCATCTTCCCCAACACCAGCACACACCAAAGACCTGGAGGCACGAGTAAGCCTCTCTCTCTCTCTCTCAACCTTACAGTCAATACTCCACTTAAAGGTCCAGTGTGTTACATTTTGGAGGATTTATTGTCACCAATGTAAAATACTACACATACATTTAAAAAAATTAAAAAATAATAATAATATAATTTTAAGAATCCTGTAAGGACCTTGCTTTATAGACATGTCGCCATCTTGCGCCGCCATTTCTCATTTTCAATGCGAACCTTACTACACAAACAAAGACAAGAAGAGAAGCATCCTTTCACAAATTCTTACACCCTGGACCTAAAATAAATATAGTTTGCCCATTAATACCACTAAAGTCAACCTTTATGATTACATTATGTCATATTCCTGTCTTGTATTAGTATTTATTGTACATTTTCTACTACTAGCATTTAAAATAATGTTTTGTGAAGTTTTTTATGGTGACTGATCCACCATCAAGCTGTTGCTTGTTAAAAGTTACAAGATTATTGTTCAGAGGCATCGTGTTGAGTGTATGGATTTAAAAAGGACTTGTGTGTTTATTGCTGCTGTGTGTGTGTGTGTGTGTGTGTGTGCAGGTGGTGGAGTCACTCTGTTTATAGCTCTGTATGATTACGACGCTCGCACTGAAGATGACCTCACTTTCCAGAAAGGAGAGAAATTTCAGATCATCAACAATACGTGAGCATGCACACACACACTAATGGAGTCTAATTCAAGTGGCAGCTGGCCGTCTCATTGCCCATGAGCTTCTCCAGAACTCCAGGTTTAAAGCCTCGAGATTCACAAATCTGGCTCAGTGGTTAAGACCGGTACCCTGTTTGCGAAAGACATCATGGTCGCAATGGTCGCAAGTTCGACTCCACCCCTGGCTGATTGTACTCAATTCCATTGTAAGTCGCTTTGGATAAAAGCGTCTGCTAAAATGACATGTAATGTTGCGGGTTCGCCGACATCACCTGCAACCAGGCTGTCAGTCAAATGTGTATATCATCTAAGTTCTAAAACATTCATTTGATTTACAACGTTGACTACACGAGATCCACGTTGAACGTGTTCCATTAGCTCGCTGCTTTTCCTCTGATGGTTATGGGAGGCTGCAGTGAAGTCGAGCTGTCATTAGCCGACAGACAAAGTCACCGTAACAAGCAACCACTCACCAATTAACCTGCGTGACTTTGGACCGCGGGAGTACCTGCAGGAAACCCCGGTAACCACTGCATCACTGTGAAGCCTCTCAGCTATGACTCCCCAAATACAATTAATACATTAAACGCCACAGACTGCACTTGAATGTCATCAGTTACAACACTGTGAAGTGTCAGAGGTCCCCGAAGAGTCAAATATTCAAAAACAATAGTCTAATGTCACTCTAGAGATCTAAAATACATATAAATAAATATGATGTGAATTTGGTTGTGTTGCTTAACATCGCTTTATCTCGCAGGATCTTTATCTTTCTCACCTTGACGCCCCTTTACTTCTCTTTAGTGTCTGCTTATCGCAAACACCCCGCGTAGCCTAAAAGCTGTTTTTACTCATTAACTTTTAAGCAGGCATTAACCGGAAATATTGTCTGCTTTTCTTTCCCTGAATTATTAACGTGAAGCCAAATGTTTTGTGTGTGATTTGTCAGAGAGGGCGACTGGTGGGAGGCACGATCTCTGGACACGGGCAGCTCCGGTTACATCCCCTCCAACTATGTGGCTCCTGTCGACTCCATACAGGCTGAGGAGTGAGTACACACACACACACAGAGTACAGCTTAATACAAGTCCTGACAGTTTGTGTTACAAAAACTGTTGATTGATGATCGACATGAACTCTTACAGCAAAGATCCCGTGTTGGATGCTGTTGCCGAGGTGACCTGTGTGTTGTTGTTGTTATGGTGACAGGTGGTATTTTGGGAAGATGGGGAGGAAGGATGCAGAGAGACAACTTCTGGGTCATGGCAACCAGAGAGGAACTTTTCTCATCCGAGAGAGTGAGACCACCAAAGGTACAGAGACCACACTGTCATTTGATAGCAACTGGCTGCCATTTTCTCTGTGTCTTTGTCCTCACCTTCCCTCCCTTGTCCTCCCACCTCCCACCTCCCTACAGGTGCTTACTCTCTGTCTATCCGTGACTGGGACGACAACAAGGGAGACCACGTGAAGCATTACAAGATCCGCAAACTAGACAACGGTGGCTACTACATCACCACGCGGTCACAGTTTGACACTGTTCCGCAGCTGGTCGATCACTACAAAGGTGACTCACGCAGACCCATGACCCAGTTCATCCTCTATAAAGATATTTCACCTCCTTCTTTATTACTCATTCTTAAATACATTGCCTGTATTCATTCGGGTGTGTTAGAAACAGTAATCTACTCGTGTACATTTGAAAAGTCTGAGAAGTTTTTCTAAAAGTTATTAATTTGAATATTTCCTCCTCCTCCTGTCATTAGGGATGCTTTTTTGTTGGTTCTGTGGTTGTGTTCAAAATACAGTCACGGTTCACACCCTTCACTTCCTGTTCTCTCTGTGTCAGTGTGAATCTGCCCCCTAGTGGCCTGTGCTGATATAGCAAACCCTCTGCAGTGAGTGCACTTTTCCTGACACGATCCTCATTAGCAGTCGGGGAAATCTGTGCCCACATCTGTGCTTTTTCTGACTCACTCAGAGACTCGATGCTGCTGCTCTGGATGTTATGTGTGTTTTTGCTGAAAAGTCCTTGTGTGTCTGTTTTTGTTTACTTGTCAGTGGCATAAGTCACACGTGCTTGATCTGTCTTTATCTCTGCATTTGCCTCTTCTTTCCTTCTTTCCTCGCCTGTCTGCTTGTCTCTCTTCCTCATGTCTCTATTCCTCTCCCTCTCTCTCAGAGAGAGCAGCAGGGCTGTGCTGCCGTTTGATTGGCAGCTGTAAACGGGGCATGCCTAAGCTGGCTGACTTATCAGTGAAGACCAAGGATATGTGGGAGATTCCTCGGGAATCCCTCCAGCTGATTAAGAAACTGGGCAACGGCCAGTTTGGAGAAGTCTGGATGGGTAGGACTCATGTTGCAGTGGGTGGTAAAGTAACAGTTGAAGCACACCTGGATAAAGGAGCATCACACACTGGCGGTGTTCTGTTGACTCAAACATCAGAGACACGGTGTCTTTATACCTGCCACACATGTAGTTGTTCCAGTTAGTTTGAACCTGCTTCTGATTCAAACATGAAGCAGTGAAACTAAAACTTTGAAATTAACTTTCATCCAGGTCACAGGTTGACTGATATTGGTTTTTCTTTGGCCGATAACCGCATCTGGCTTGGCTTGCTGATATATAATTATAATAACAAATGGTACACAAAACTTAAAAACAGACTTATTGATGAACACAGAGTCTGTCTCCCACTGCAGTGCACTTATGTATTGCGGAAAAAAAACACTAAACTAAATATGAAATACTTCAAGTAAAAGTAAAAGAACAAAGTTTTAGTAACTGTGTTCTGACATTATTAAAAAGAATAAATGGGAAAACTCGGCTCTAATCCAGGTATGCAGCTGTTGCTCTCCTCCCCTGCTGTTGCATGTGCATGTCTCATCATCTCACCTCATCTCTTTGTCACCCCCCCCCCCCCCCCCCACCCCCACCCATCTTTCTTCCATCTTCCCACCGGACACTGCACGGTTATTTCTCCCTTTCCCCCCATCACCCACCTCTTCCATACTCCCACACTTTCATTTCCTCCTCCTACATCCCCTCCCTCCCTCCCTCCTTCCTTCCACCGTTAGGCAATAATGACGGCCTGTGTTATTACCTGACCAATGCCTGTGTCAACTCCACCCCGCTCACCATGGGCCTTGGGCGGGATGCCTGGGAGGTGTCCAGGAATGCGCTGGCACTTCAAAAGAAGCTAGGGCAGGGCTGCTTCGGGGACGTGTGGATGGGTGAGACTTACGCCCTCTATAGGCTCAGAGTGTCAACTGTCTGCTCAGCATAACCCTCTCTAGTGTCTGCTCACTGTCCCTTTGCAAACATGCAGTCACCGTTTACATCGGTGTGCCCGGGCAGAGATTTTTATTTATTTTTTTCCTCCCCAATAAAATGCATATTAGCTGATATTCCCACAGGATGTATTCACAATTACACGACAACACATTTCTTGTTGGCGCACTTTCCCAGACTAAATCCCAGTGTGTGGGGTTTCTGAGCCGTGCAGACTTTCCCCCCCCCCGAAGACAAGCCAAACTGTAGCTCAGACGCCGCTGGTGTTGATGTAAGACCAGTCGACCTCCCACCCTCTCATCACAGCACCCTGTCTCACGTCATGCATGCTCTCCGGCATATCAATCATGTGCATGCACCAGACATTTGATGATGTGTTTTTGATGATATTTCTATCTGCATGTGTTGCTTTTTTTGTCCCCGGGTAGATCTACAGTACATTAAAATGAATGCCCATGCTTGTGCAGTGTGTGTGTGCGTGTGTGCGTGTGCGTGTTGTGTGCGCACTAACACCCTCTTGTCTGTATGCCAGGCATGTGGAACGGCACCACCAAGGTAGCAGTGAAGACTCTGAAGCCAGGAACCATGTCCCCCGAGGCCTTCCTGGAGGAGGCTCAAATCATGAAGAGACTGCGCCACGACAAACTGGTGCAGCTCTACGCCGTCGTCTCCGAGGAGCCAATCTACATTATCACCGAGTTCATGAGCCAAGGTATCAGGCCAAGTAAACTGTCGTGCCTGTGACTTCCTCTTTACAGTATGAGTCACTGCTATTATGTGAAAAAAAACCTCTTTTCTTGTTACTTGAATAGACAGACAGTCGATGGAGACGTTAGACTATATTTCAAATCATGCATCTACAGCATTAGAATAATCAATTTTGTTAATACAAAACAATAGAATGTGATTTAGTCTGGATTTCGATTATTTTGGGCCACTTATGAGTGCTTTATTGTACGAGAAAAAAACAATCTGAAATTCTTCATGTGCTCCTTGGCTCCCATCCAAAATTACAACCATTTTTAAAAAAAATAAATGACACAGGGTTCAGATTTCCTTGTCAGATGCAATTAAAAATACATAGATCTTTTTTAATAAACTGGCAGAGCGGTGTTGGAGCTCCCGTGCCTCCCCGCTGTGCAGAACACCAAGGTTCCGCCAAACCCAGAGAATTTCACCTTCCTTTAGGGCAAAACCTGTAAGGGTGGCCTCAGGGCAGGCAAAAATATTCCTTTGGTTTTCACTAGAAAAGGAAAGAGCAGTCGGAAATATTTAAATGTCTTCATTCAAAAGAAAGAAAAAAAAAAAGAGTTGTAATGCTTTAACTGTTAAGGAATTATAAGAATCCTTTGGCAGCAGATGTGTTGATCACATACGATGCCGTGCTCTGTCGTTTTTCAGGAAGCTTGTTGGACTTCTTGAAAGATGGAGAGGGGCAAAACCTCAAGCTGCCTCAACTGGTGGACATGGCTGCACAGGTGAGTTCAAGACAAGCACACACACACTGAAACGGCTGAAAGGAAAGCATTTACTTTACAGCGACACATCTCATATGTGTGTGTGCAGATTGCGGCTGGAATGGCGTACATCGAGAGGATGAACTACATCCACCGTGACCTGCGAGCAGCGAACATCCTGGTCGGAGACAATCTGGTGTGCAAGATTGCAGACTTTGGCCTCGCCAGGCTCATTGAGGACAATGAGTACACTGCTCGACAAGGTAATATCATGGGATAGTTAAACGCACTGCAGTCAAGTAGTGTGGGATCATCCCTCTGTTCATCCGTCCTCCCTGCTGACAATGACAGGGCGAACGGCGGGGTCACACCCTGGATGGGTCACCAGTCGCGTGGGATCATTTTCTTTTGGTCTCCCCTGTGCATTAACGCGTTACGGGGAGATTTTGCGACAAGTGCCAATGAGGCAAACAACACGCAGTAAAATAAAAAGACAAAAGACAAAAAAAATTGTTGTACTGCACATTTCCTTCCTCACTCTGACGTTGTGCAGAGGGTTTTGTCGTGGACTTTATTGCAGAGGCGGTAAAGCACATGGTGACCAAAATGAAGCGGCCCATTACCTTTAATAGAAATACATATTACTGTGGATATAAACATTTTGGCTAATGTTGTAACACTACTCAGCGAAAGCTATGGCATTGTTTGTAGAAATTATGAAGCACAAATATTACATCTTAAAGTGACTGTCTATCTGTGAGGACAGACAGACAGAAGAGGACCGTCCTCACTTCCTGACACGTCTTTCACATTCACGGTTGTTACCGAGTATCTTCATAAAGATAGATGTACAACTGTGTGTGTGCTCACACAATGACTGCCTCCATGCCTATATTTTCTTTTTTATATATATATATATATATATATATATATATGTAACCTGTCCTAATTATATGATTATGCATCTTCACTGTGTTGCCATGGTTTCAGGGGCGAAGTTCCCCATCAAGTGGACGGCTCCAGAGGCAGCGCTGTATGGACGCTTTACCATCAAGTCAGATGTCTGGAGCTTTGGCATCCTACTAACAGAACTCATCACCAAGGGACGTGTGCCGTACCCAGGTACCTGACACCTGTTTGTTCAGTGTGCCGTTGATAAATCTCCAGGATTACTCACTTTTAGCTACATTCTTACAAATGAACTGTCTGGAAATGATTGATGAATGTGCATTAAAGGTAACTAGAGTCTTTTCTGGTGGTCACTGAGCCCCGTGTGAGACTTAACCATCTAAATAAATGTCTGTTACATTCAAGTCCATGCCAAATTATCCCACCAGAGTAGTGTATGTGGGTTTCTGTACCTGTATTTATTCCCTCTTCAGGGCCTTCTCTGGCATAAACACTGACCTTGTCAGGACCAGGAGTCCTCATGGAGACCAAGGACCTCATTTCTGAGGGGCTGCACAGGTTTAGGGCTAAGATTTAAATGGTGCTTAGGTTAAGGTCAGGGTTATATGGTTAGAATTAGGGATAAAACTTTATTTACGCTGTCCAAATCAATGTAAGTCAATGTCGTGTCCTAAGAAGAATAGCTGTGCAAAGTTTGTGTGTGTGTGGTGACAGACACACACACTGCAGTTGTGCATCTGTATGCATTTTACATCAACAACAGCACTGATTGGTTTGCCAGAGCCGGAGAGAGAAGCAACCATAGCGACAACAGAGACAACAGATGCAGCTACAGCAAATACAGTGATATGGCGACAGGGAAAGTGTGGATGTGTCCAAGAAACATTTCCTCATGAAACTGTGTGTTCAGAGGGAGAATTTACAGAGAGCATCTCACTGTGAGGACCTGCAAGTCATAGGCACGTGCCAACTGTGTTTGTGTAAGTAATCCCACTGCCAGAGGGGGGCGACAAGTTCTGCACTGCGGGTTCAAGTACCTGGAAAGGAAATGGACTGAGAGCAGTAACCAGCTCGAAATAATAACACTGTGTGGCCCTCAGTATGAGTATTTAGTATATTAATATTCATATAATATATAAGTAATCATAACGGATAACCAGGACTTTTTGTGGCTGTATTTTACTATAGGTATATATTAATGTTTGAGTATAGATAAACATGTTTCATACTATTTTGTTCATACATGAAAACTTTAAAAACTTTATTCCATATTTCGTATGTTTTGTTTAATCCAACTCTTTCCCTGTTCCCCTGTGTCCACTTCCCCGCCCGCCCCCCTGCTCCATCCTCCTCCTCCTCCACCCCTGTAGGCATGAACAACCGTGAGGTGCTGGAGCAGGTGGAGAGGGGCTACAGGATGCCCTGTGCCCCAGGCTGCCCTGCCTCGCTCCATGAACTGATGCTGCAGTGCTGGAGGCGGGAAGCTGATGAGAGGCACACGTTCGAGTACCTGCAGTCCTTCCTGGAGGATTACTTCACCGCTACAGAGCCGCAGTACCAGCCTGGAGAAAACCTGTGACCACACATGGGTCACGGCAACGTGGAGCAAAGATTCACCAGCAGAGACAGACAGACAGACAGACAGACAGACGGGGACACACATACACTGACAGGCGTATCATAGTGCATGCACATGCTGTCATTGTATTTGTTGCTCACACACTGTACACACACACACACACACATATGAAGATACATATCATTGCCTTGTTTATTTGTTTAAAGATAGTTTCCTCCCCTTTGGTCATCGTTCACTGCAGCCTGTTCAGGACAGCTCAGTCAGCCGTGTTGAAGAGCAGAGTCGGAGCTCTGCTGGTCAGGCCTTGCAGTGATGTGGCTTTACTCTGTAACCATGACAACAAGGAACTGAAAGAAGATGTAGATGGTTGTGCTGAGGTGGTGGTGGTGGTGGGGGTTGGGGGGGAGTGGAGTCGGTACGTGATCTATTCAGCTACCACATATGTGTTGATTTTTTTCTCTGAGAACAGTGTTTGAGTGGATAATCAGTTTGCCGGAGATAGAACATTGTGGAATGTGACTTCTGAAAACTGTCAGCATGAACCTCGTGCACTCGTGTGCTAGCTGAGTAGATTGTGTGCAGACGCCAGCGCTCTTATATAAGCTTTAGGAAGGATGATGCCCGTCAAAACTACTGAATATAAGTCTGTTTTAAACCTTATTATGTTATTTAGAGAGAGAGAGAGAGAGAGAGAGGAAAAAAAGGTTTTTAACCTGATCCCAGTCTGTCTCCTGACGGAAGCAGCTGGTTTCAGGCTTCCCACCGACACACACACACACACACACACACGCCCAGACGTGGTCAAACAAAGCGCTGTTTTATATTTAAAATCTCATTTTAGATGCTGTCTTAACAAAGTGTGAGAGATGGGCATGGAGGAATGTTCTTTTGTTTGTCTGTTCATTTGTATGACAATTTTGTATGAACTGTCTCCTCTGTTGTTTAATTTAACACGGGCATATCTGTGCGTCACAAAGTCGTCTATATAACTAGTTATAACGTGTATACATGTTTTCAGCCATTGGGAGGGTGAAGTGTTACACATGAAGGGGGACATATCAGTGTCACCACTATGTTGAGATTGTCCTGTCATGCTATTTTAATAAAGATACGATTTCTTGTCCAAGTTAAGGCACATGTATTATTCTGTGTATTACAACAATAATGCTGCTGTTGGGGGATTAAAAAAAAAAACACTAATCTTTTTTGGTTTACTGTATTAAAGGTCAAGTGTGTAGATTTTAGGTGAAAGTATAAGTTGACTGTATGAGCTGTTGTTCTTCATTAGCCCCAGAATGAGCCAGGTCAGCACCACAGAGGCCACCATTAAGAACCACCATGGTTTTAACTGGACGCTATGTATGTTCTCCAACACACGCAGGAAGTGAAAGGTAAGGTGCAGATGCAACTAAAAAATGTAGCTTCATTTACACACTGTACGCCTTTAATTATAGTTGCACAAAATACATTCGTCTCAATAAAAGAAAAGATGAAAACACAAATGCACTGGAATGGACATTGTCCTTTTTAGTTATTTGTTAATATGTTGATGTATTTCTGTTTTTTCTTTCTTATTCAGTTACACAAGCAATTGAATGAATACATTTACCTCAATAAAATAAATCTAAGCAGACATAAAGAGCAGGTCTGGAGTGTCATCAAATATTATATACGTTTGGGTTTTATATATGAGATATATAAAATATCTCATTGTGTAACTGGTAACCCAGACAACTACTTTCTTTCAACCCACTGCTCCTCCTTCAGTCTCTCTCTTTCTTCTCTATCTAGTTCATTCACACTCGCGTTTTTTATTTATTATTATTATTAATATTTTTTTTTTTTATCCGCAGTGAACTACTCTTCCCATGGTTCCAGGGGTGTAGCGTGAGGCCAGCTACGGGTGCCTGGATGGTTTTGACAGTCAGGCACGTTGGAAAGGCACATCGGAGACTGGGGCGCACGAGAGACAGACCTGGAATTGCAGAGGCAGAGACGCACGGGCGCACGTCGCTTTTCGCCTCCCGCATAGTGGGGAGTCCCGCGCCTGTCACCGAAACTGGAGGACAGGGTTCGAGCGCGGTCATGTCAGCGCCTGAACTGGGCAGAAGATTGTGAACCAGCGTCCCTGCCACCAATTTTTTTTACAATTTCTCACTATTTCCCTTTTTTGCCTCCCCGTCTTTTGTGGGTGCAGATATCGATGTGAGCGGGTTTTCCGTTGAGACGGCGGGAGCATACGGCGCTGAACGTTGATGTGGGAGGACTGTGTCCCTCCGAGGCGTGGGGACCAGATGACGGGGAAATGCTCCGCCGCGCTGACGGCTGCAGCCGTCCCCGCAACGGCTGCGTGACCCGGGCGAGGAGAGGAGCGAAGCACCGCCGCCGACAGCCGGAGCCAACCCTGACTCTGACACCGCAGCAGCTCCAGCTGCCAGCGCGAGCCTCCACTCTCTCTGTCTGTCTGGTGAGTGCGAGAGCGGCGTCTTTGTATCGACACAGCACCACAAAAATGTGCCAGTTGTGCAGCAGTGCACCTCTGGATACCTTTCTCACTGACTTTTGTCTGCATGCGCACTACTCGTGCTGCGGGGTCATCTGAGCTTTTACTGTAGGTATGAAGCGCGCGCGTGTGGTTACATCCTAATTGATGATGTCCAAACACACGCAATGAGATTAGAGGCGCGCGCAGTGAACCCTGCGTGTACCCCACCTGCGTGTTTGATGTATGTCACAAAATATTCTCACCTTTTAGCCTCATTATCAGTGAGTACAGTAAGGCAACAGTGTACACTTCCTCCCCAGGTACCACACACACACACGTGTCTGTTTGCTGCCTCTATAGATTGGCCCTGTGTGGGTGAGTTTGATGTGACTTTTCTAATAATGTATTTACATACCAGAGGTGTGACTGCATGTGAGCCCCTCGTGATGAACAGATGTTTGCTTTACATATAAACAGGAGGAGACACGCACACACACACACACACACACACACACACACACAGAGTCAGGCTTCAGCTCCCTGGGTTTCCAGGTCCCATCAGCCCCCACTGAGCCATCAGGGCAGTCAGACAGGACACAGCAGCAGCAGAAGCAGCAGCAGCACATCCTGCAGTGGCAACAGGGCCGCTGAGCTGGAGAGACACAGCGTACTCATGGTGGTGATTATCAGCTCTTGTCTGTGGTTTAGAGGGGGAGGAGGTGGTGTTGGGGGGGGTTGACAAAGGAAGAAAGAGCACATGAGAAACTGAAAAGAGAGGACAGGGAAAGAGGGAAGTCAATGTCAGTGTCTGGGCAGTGACAGTTCGTTATTTAAGGGCCCCTCGGAGACGTGCACAGGCTGCTGCCCTAGTGCAGGTGCTGTTGGTATGCAGAGTGAGGCTTTGTCTGTCTGTCTCTCTGTCTCTCTGTGTGTGTCTGTCTCACACATCCACAGTCTCACCCCACCCCCCACCCCCCCACCCCCAGTTGCTGGCTGAGGAGTGAGTTCTCTTATTGGCAGGTCCACTTCGACATAATTAATAATTTCAACCCCCTGAATGCTGGAATGAAAAGGAAATGGCCTTACCTTGGCATGCAGCCGCTTTGTCAGACTTGTCTTGAGTGCATGGCCCTGTGTGTGTGTGTGCGTGTGTGTGTGTGTGTGTGTGTGAACACAGAATGTGAACATATAACAGCTTAGGCATATTGTGCCTCCTACCTGTAAGAGCGGGCCCAGTTGTCATAGCAACGGCCTTGTAGCTCCGTTGATGTTCCGCCTGTCCTCATTGGCAGGGTCAGTGCACCTAACACGCCACATCTCGTCTCAAAGCTCTGAAAGCACTCTGTGTGTGTGTGTGTGTACATGCAATTGTTACCTCTAAAGGACGTTTTTCTGACATGAACGCTAACCTTGTCAGGACCGGTAGTCGTCATGGCGGAGGAACTGGTTAAGTTTTTGGTTTCACTAAGATGTGAACTGTGGTTAGGGTTAGGGTCAGGCATCGACTGGTAAAGGTTAAGGTTCGGGATAAGGTTATTGTTTAAAATCAGAATCAGAATAATTAATTCTAAACAAAGCTGCATCCCTAACCTTACGCATAACCAGTTGCTGCCTAACCCTTAACTTAACCTAACCACAATTCAAACGTTGGCCATAAACTTAACCAGTTCCTCCTCCGTGACTACTGGTCCTGAGGTCAGAATTGTAAGTACACACACACACACATTTCAGAGCCTTGAGAGAAGCTTGTCAGTGCAGTGTCCTCAGAAGAATAGATGTGCAAACCTGTGTGTGTGTGCTGTGGAAAAGCCTTCTCTGTGGCCTGCTGCTGTTAGTAGGTGTGTGTGTGCTGAAGTCAGTGTGTCCGTGTGTGTGTTTGTGTGTGTCACAAAGATGCACCCCGCTGATGTGACAGCTAACAGATCAACCAATCATCTGTTTTCTCTCCCTGCCTATCAGCGTGAGAGTTCGCCGTCGTTAGACGTCCTCTTGATATGTAGGTCGTCATGGAGATGGAGACGACAGAATGGACGTTTATTTATGTATGCGCACACACACATGCACATACACACAGTCTGGTCTCCATTACCTTAGAGGACATTACATTGACTTACTCTTATTTCCTGGAGACTTACACTAACTTGTACTACAACAAAGTCTTCACCTTATAATTGTCGTCATTTACGTCATGGGGACTTGCTTTTTGTCCCCAAAATATGATTGAGGTCCCCACAACATGTGTAATACCTGGAATACACACTCACACACACATATTGCATTGATTGACAGAGTATTTATAGAGTTCCACTGGTTTCCTGCTGCATTAGGAAGTTAAAGACGCTGCAACCTGTTGAATTAAGGTTTAGATACGTTCCTGTACATGGATGTATCAGATCTAAACATGAAGTAGTTGATCTTAAAGTTTAAAATCACTTTCTTTTTTTTTTCCATCTTTTGTGGCCCTTCTAACAGACCAGACTTAATGATGCCACCTGCTAACCTTTGATGTAAATCACAGGATTTATCCCACGAGAGACTGTGTCTGTCAAACTCTGATACTTTAGAAACACAGAACATCTCATTACACACATTGAACTTTTGAGCTCAAGATTTGTCAAATTCAACAAAGGGTTACAGGTTTTTTTTGTTTTTTTGTTTTTTTTGAGAGAGAGAGAGAGAGTGAGAGTTAGCTGACGATCATTCTGGTATTCATCTTTGAACTCCTCACAACAGATATGTGACTGCCATTGAGGGAAAGGGAATTTACACCAGTGTTGTGAATGAGTCAGGCCATTATTACACAGCACTTCAAAAGCCTCCCAACATTGATTTTAGGGCACAGCATTTGCATCTGTTCACACAGACAGACTCTGGTTGGGTAGAGCTTAGAGCTTCCCTCTAATAACGGCATCGAGGTAATCAGCAGATGGCTTTAAGTGCAAAGTTTGATATTGTGATGCAAATTATCAATTTCCTTTTTTTTGGGGGTGGTGGATAATTATTGAAAATCAGAGATGTGAGCCGAACTAAAACGTTCCCTCTACAAAAAAAGAAAACAACCAACGCCACACACTAAAAGACTTCTTTTATATTCAGTAGAGAGAGGGGCATTTTAGGGATGTGTAAAAACTTTTTTTTTTTTTTTACTATGAAATGAGCTACTGGCAAAAAAAATAATTAGCCATTACTTTGTCCTTGGAGTGAAGGGGACTGTCTTTTACTACTCCTATTAATCTAATCATCACCTGAAGTGAAATAGCTTCCGCCACTGGCAGGTAAACGTGGTTCAGCTACACCCCACACACACACACACACACACACAGGCAAACACACACAAATACAAGCAGATGCACACACGCACGCACACACACACACATCGACCATTTAGTGTAAACAGTGTTTGTATGCTCCATTCTGTCACCTCCCACACAATACATTCATAAAACAGCTCCTCCGCGCCAATGGCACTGACTCAATAGAAGACATCTCTTCTCTTTTCTCTTGCCTCCCCTATGCTTTAACGCCCCCCCCCCCCCACATGTATATATCATATCCTTTATTCTGTCCCATGTACTGCTACTTCTTTTTCTTTTTTTTTCTCCTTCTTCCCTATGTGTCCTTCCTCACCTACCCCCCTCACCCTTATCCCCCCAAGGCTGGCTGCAGCCGGTTTGAGTCTGACAGTGGAGAGGAAGCTTCGACCTCTCACCTCCAGAGGATGGAGAAAGCGAGGGAGGGAGGGGGGGGGGGGGGAGGAGACAAGAAGAGAGGTATGATGGAGGGCAGCAGGGTGGAGGGATGCTGTGGAGCCAAGGGGGTGGAGGTGCAACTGCAAGAGGCAAGAAAAGAGGTCAAAGAACAGGAGGGATTTGTGAAGAACGAGGGAGAGGACAGAGTTGTGGAAGGGACCAACGGAGGGAGAGAGATAGAGAGTGAGAGGACGGGGGGGGGGGGGGGGGGGGGTCAGGGAGGAAGAGGAGTGACAAATGAAGGGAGAGTTGCAAGACGGACTGATGAGGAGGGAGAGATGGAGCTGGCGAGGGGATGAGAGGGAGAGAAAGACAGAGTGTGAAGCTGCTGTGTACCTCCATAACAAGCTGGACAGAATCAGCTCAATTATTAAAGAGGAGCGAGAGATGGGGAAAACACGCAGACATACAGACGTTTACGCAGAAAAGCATCTCTCAGTGTCTGGCACACAAAACACACTCGCCATCCCGCTCTCACACACACACACACACACACACACACACTTACTGTACCTATCTGCACATTTACATACTTACACATGTACACACGTGTGTGGCTGATTTTCTCCACGCTTGTGCGTCAGAGTTATCTGTGTTTGTAGCAGTGTGTGAGTATGTCTGGGTATGTGTGCTGAAAACAGTGAGTCAGAGGATAAGCAGAGACTTGTTAGTGATTCTCCTCAACACCCCCCAGCCCTCCCTCCCTCCCTCTCTCCCTCCATCCCATCCCCACCAACACCACCACCACAACCACTACCACCACCACCCAATTTGACTTGAGCACTGTCTCAACTGTCCAGCATCAATGTCGTCCCGTCAATATGAAAAGATAATAAGAGCTCAAATGGGCCTGTCTATAAACCTTCACTGCAAATATAGTTTTCACCCCTTTCCTCTCTTTCTTTCTTTCTCCCTCCCTCCCTCCCTTCCTCCTCCTCCTCTTCCTCCCTTGCCTGTTTCACCCTTGTTTCTAGTTCTCTTTCTTCTTTCCCTTTTCCCTCCTTCTCTGTGGAAGTGTTGCCCCCAAGGGACGTAAAGATTCGCTCCCTTCCAGGAGAGAAAGAGATTGTGCATGTGAACGTGTGTCCTCCATGTGTGTGTGTGTGAGAGAGAGTGAGAACACACACTTCCTGAGACAGAGAGGGAGCGAGAGAGAGAGAGAGAGGCAGGGATGAGCAAAGTAAAGAGCAAGTGAGAGAGTGAAAGCAGAAGGCTGTGGAGGGGGAGGAGAGAGAAAGAGATAAGAGAGAAAGACAGAGAGTAGTCGGGGAGAAGGGAGAAGATGGATGAATGCACTGCGCATTGAGTGTGTGTGTGTGTGTGTGTGTGCGTGTGTGTGTGGGGTGGGGGGGAGGGGGGTAAGGAGATGCAGGTAGATGGTGAGGAACTGAAGGGTTTCTTATCCTCCCAGCAAAAGTCATAATTTCTAAGAGTGTGTGCAGATGTGTGTGTGTGTGTGTGTGTGTGTGTGTGCACACCTGCTTGTGTTTGTGTCACTTCATCCAGGCTTGAGGCCAAGAACTGGGAAGGTACAGTGTAGTGTCAGTGTGTAATGTGAGGAGCATACGTGTGTGTGTGTGTTTTGGAGAGGTGTGTGTGTTGAGGCTGGGGCTGATGAGCTGTCAGTACCTACAGTTGGAATGTTCACAAGGCAGCCATTGTTGTTCAAACAGCCAGCAGCCTTCTCCTTGGCAACGGGTGCAGCAGCAGCAGCGTCTCCCACAGCAACTGTGGAACAGGAGTGGAGAGAGGAGAAGGAGGGAAGGAGGAGTCAGGAAGTCAGGGCCGCAGCACTGAGGCCCCTCTCCAAAACACTGGCCTCAAGGTCTGAGTGTGTGTCGGGGGCCAAGCATCTGGTTTGTGTGTCCTCTGTGTGTGCGGTACATTTGCATGTGTGTGTGTTTTGGTAAGTGAGTTTTTGCCAGCGCGACTACGTGGACTGCGCGTCTTTGCTCCGCATTTGAGTGTCTGTGCGGGCGTTGTCCACACCTGAGTGAACTCTAAGTGGGAACGCTCCTGTGTTTGCACCTCAGTGCTCGGTTTCATCTTCTACATTTCCCCGCGTGTCCGTGAGCTGTATGTCACCATGTACCGTCTCAACTGGCGTGGCTGGTCACATGACCCGACTGGGAGGGAGGGGGGGGGGGGGGGTGGCGGACATCAGCAGTGCCAGGAAAGTGCCCGCAGGAGAACGAGAGAGGATAGACAGTGTCAGGTTGAGTTGAAGATGAGGGAGGGTTTGTTGAAGAAGTGAGTGTGAGCTGTGGCAGAGAGAAAGGCTGGGACGGGAGTTGCATGTGTGCATGAGAGAGGGAACCGTAAGGAGGAGATATGGGGGGGGGGGGTGAAGGAGGTAATACAGTCCTCCTTGCCTTAAAATAACTACAGCATGTAGGTTCCTCCAGAAACAACAGTCAGACAGTGAGACAGAGGTATGAGGGTGAGAGTGGGAGTGGGTGTGGAGGGCCTGGATGTGGTCTAGTGTTTGGAGCTACTTTCTCGGCTCCCCTGTGTGCATTCTTGGCAGAGCCACCACTGTATCTGGTGTGTGTGTGTGTGTGTGTGAAGTCCGCTTATGTTAGATGTGTGTCTGAACGTCTGTCTGCCTTTTTGTTTGTCCACACATATGGTTTATGGGCTGGTCTCTCTTCATTTGTATGCTTTCAGTGCGAGTGTGTTGTGTTGTGTTGAGTTGAGTGTGTGTGCACGCACATGCTTGGTCTTGGCAGGAGACACGTTGCGCACACTGATGATGGAGATCATTAGGAATTTCCTGCAACTGGGGAGGTGGTGGTGGTGGTGGTGTTTTTTTTGTTTTGTTTTGAAGGTGGGAGAGCAGGATTGTGGGATGTGAGTGGGTGAAAGAGAGAGGAGAGGTTAGAGTGAAGGAGAGTGGGTGGGTTTCGGGATGAGGGTCGTGTGTTTACAGTATGCTTGTGTATTTGTTGGGACCGTCTGAGTGACGTGCATCGTGCGTGAGCCCGGTGATGTTCTCCACCATAGCCCAGAGTTCACCTCTGTTCTGAAGGGCTGCTGGTGGTGATGTGTGTGCAGGCATGTCTGTCCCAAAAGAGCAATATGATTGCTTGTATAACATTCCTCGCCCCGTTTGGCACGCTTACAACACCTCAAGCTCTCAAACAACCTAAGTCTGTTGATTGGAAGAGTTTGGGAGTTTGGATGAGCTTAAATTTTAGCTGCTACTGCCTGCTGGGCGTCCTTGTGGTTGAGGCGAGACCTCATAACTTCAATTTTGCCTTTTTTCATTTATTTGAAATTAAAACTTTCACTACTTTGCTCAAGTTTATATTGATTTTTTTTCCCTCCAAAGTCCGAAGAAAAACAGTGTTGTCAAATCCAAAATGTCATCATATCATTCTGAGGTGATGTTAAGTGCGGGTTTTTCTTGTTGTCTGTGCTACGACTCGTGTTTAATCAAGTCAATTAAAGCTAATGAGAAATTATCCCACGATACAAAGCTGCGTTGTATGGTCAAAAACAAATCATACTGTGATTATTTTAACCGATACTGTGACTGGAATTCAATTCAAAATTGGTCCTGGAATTGCATCTTAACTGTGATGTGTGCCAAAAAAAAGTCTTATCATTACAATTTAACATTTTTTTTGGAATCCGTTAAAAAAACAAAATATATTTTCTCATCTGAAGAGCAATATTTTTTGATTATACCTCACCCAGAATTTCTGCAGCACTGCAGAGTTTCACCATAATGCTCTTTTTGTCTCAATGTTTTATTTTTGATCAAATAAATGCAAATGTCTTTGGATTTGATGACTACATCCAGACAGTGTGCCTGGTACTTTACAATAGTATTTAAACTGTGATGTTTCATTGACAAATTAGTGCGACTGATGCTTAGCATTTGGGGTATAATGTGACATTTCTGATTGGAAATCACCAGACAACGGGTCGTCAATCAACTGCTTTCGTTTGTTTTTTGTTTTACTGTCTTCATCAAACTTGTGATTGTTGATTTTAGACGGAGACGCTTGTCGTCAGGTGTGTTGTGTTTGGACTCTTGTTGAGGTTGCATCACGACTCTGGTGGTGTGGAGGAATGAGCCGCTGATGGTAGCTGAGTCTCTGCGTGGTGTCACTCAGTCTCTGTGGACCCCCTGACCCACTTCCCCCGCCCCCCACCCCCTCCTGGTCTCCCATACATTTTTTCCATCTCCCTCTCTCTCTCTCTCTCCCTTTCGCTCTTCCTCTTATCTGTCTAAACCTCTCTGTGGAGTCTGCCCACCACCACCACCACCACCACCCCACCCACTCCTCCCTCTCCTAACTACCTCTCTCTCTGTCTCTCTCACTCTCTCTCCTCTCTGCCCCCCCCCCCCCCCCCCCCATACAGCCCCCCCATGCTGTTTCAGTGCTGCTGCCTGTCTCTTAGCAACAACTGCACACCCGTTAGAGCTCAGTGAGTGCTTTTACAAACACACGCAGGAAGACACACGTATACGCGCGCACAGGAACACACACACACACACACACACACACACACTCACATGCACACAGGGTCTAGTTCCTCAGCGAGGGTTGCTGCTGGCAGGCCTGTGAGTCTGCAAGCCTTTGTGGCAGTGAGATATACACTGTGGATGGTAAGAGAATAGATATGCTTGTACAGCTACTATGTACAGAATCATCGCCCCTCTCAGACTATGCACAACAGGGCAACTGTCCAAACTGCTTTTATCGTCTCTGACTTCACACCAGCGTGCACAGACACAAGTCTGCAGCAGGTTGTGTTGTTATCTTCCCTGTAAAGTCACAGCGACGACACCAACGAAAAAAAAAAAAACTTTTATTGATGGATTAAATATGTATAGTAAGCAAACTTTTCCGACATCGGTCATACAGTCAACAGATCATCGTATGGGAGCAGTAATGCACACCGTCGATTGTTTTCACAGAGGCAGTACTTTGCCACTGTGTGCTCCAAAGCCCCAGAGCCATTCTCAGTAAAATGCACCAAAAAAAACGCTGTTTCCTACGTATGACGGTGAATATATTGGAAGGGCGGCTGATGGAGTATTTGCTTAAACAATGAATCATAGTGGGAGTGTTTGATAGGCTGGCATCTAAGCTCTGTCAGGAAGCCCCCTGCAGAGCACAGTAGAGGAATATTTGCATGTGTGTCTTTGTTTTGTGTGTGACTGTGCATGACTGTATATGTGTGTGTGTGTGTGTGCGTTAGTGATATGTATGTCTTTATGTGCAAATGGATGTGTGAGTGTGTGGGAGGATTGAGCTGTGATGGCATATTTGCATGTGTCTTTGTGTGTTGGTACGCATCAAAGTGTGTGTGTGTGTGTGTGTGTACATGTGCAGCAATTTTTAATTAAAGCATGTGTTCTTCTCTCTCTCTCTCTCTCACACACACGCACACATGCACACACACACAGTCACGCACGCACGCACACACACACCGGTCAGATGGAGCCTTAATTAATGAATGCTGTTAATTAGACAAGAGGAAAGTGAGAATAAGGAAAGGAGAGAGGGGAAGAGGGGAGGGAAGAAGACAGCACTGGTATGGAAGTGAATGGGTGAGAGGGTTAAAGAAAGTGTGTAGGTGTAGTGAGTGTGTGTGTGTGTGTGTTCGAGAGAGAGAGAGAGTATGTGTGTGTATGTGCGTGTGTTCATCTCCATGTTTGTCTGTCCCAGTTGTGTCATTCCTCAGAGCAGCAGAACGTTGAGGTTGCTCTGCTCCATGTGTTCAGCCCCAAACTCTGCTACAGCAAAAACTCTCCCTCTCCTCCCTCCTCCACCTCCTCTTCTTCCTCTCACCTCTCTCAACTTTCTCTCTATCTTGTCTCGGGTCTGTGTGCCTACTGTCCAGCACATCTTTCACCGACCTGAACTTCATCTTTCTCCTGGCATTTCTCATGCTTTATCACTCTCTCCCTCACTCAATAATTTGAGTGTCCTCATCCCGCTCCACTCTCTTTTTCGCCTCTCTTTCTCTCTGTCCTTCTCCCACCCTACTAATCAGAGCCATATGTTGGAAAAGGAGTTAGAGAGATCTGACGATGGACAGGATTGCGTTGTGTGTGGAGAGTTTGGAGCGGTGCTGGAGCATATGCGTGCAACAGTGGCACGCACGCTTGTGGTGTTTGTGCGTGGACTTGTGCACGCGTGCCGTCACGTGGTGTCTGACTGCACGTGTGGTCCAGATTTCACTAGATTTCTGTCTGTCCGTCCTTCTTCTCCTCTGCTCTGGGTTCCAATAATCCTCCAGTCATTCCTGTCTTTCTGTCACCTTCATCTCTCCATCCTCTTAACACTTCTCTATTCACCACCTCTCTGCCTCCCCCTGGTGGCTGTGATTTATTCACACATTCTCATTCGTCTTGTGCCCTCCAAGTCAAGGGCTTTGTAATGCACTTGAATAGTGTTGCTAAAATGTGATGTGCAGTGGGTTTGATTGTGTTTGTTACCTATTTAGGAGCTTTTAACACCGGCATAAACACTGACCTTGTAAGGACCTGTAATCCTCATGGAGACCCAAACCTGGTCCTAATGAAGCTGAACCTAATGTCTGAGGAACTGGTTATGTTTAGGGCTAAGATTTGAATTGTGGTTAGGGATGGGCATCAGATGGTTGTGGTTACGGTTAAGGATAATGCATTGTTTGAACTGTCCAAATGAATGGAAGTCAATACCATGTGTGTGTGTGTGTGTGTTCACTATCATTCCTAAATATTACAGCATACATACATCTGTTCACTCAAGTATGGTGTGATTGAAAAAATGTGGCAGCGCTCACTCATACACACTCGTGCATCACTCATAGTCCAAAGTGTGTATGAAAATCCCAACAGAGGAGAGTAAAGTGGCTCTGGTGTATTTACAACCCGCTGCCATAAAAATGAAAAGCTTCCTACAATTAGACTTTTAGATTTCATTTGGCAAGTCATCTTCCAAAATAATTGCGTCTGATGCGAGATGGTGCAGCTCTCACCAAAATACTGATTTTCCTCTGTCTAATGCGCGCTGTGACATCATGAACTAATCTCTTATTTGTTCGGCTCCACCCTCCTTTCTTTTTCCTTTCTCCCTCTCACTCTTTCTCCCAACACCATCTATTCTCTGTCCCTTACTCTGTCTGTCTGTCTGTCTGTCTGCCTGTCTTTCTTTCTCTTACTCTAGCAATCATGGGCAAACAGGAGCAGAGGGGAGAGGGAGAAGTATGTGAGCTCTCCGCTGCAGTATTGATGACCCAATGATCCCCTGCAGAACAGAGCCAGTCAGGCAGACAGAGTGAGGCTCAACTCTGAATCAAAATCAGAATCAGCGCCACAACTATTTGGTAAAAGCGACCATCCCTGCAGGAAATAAACGGTAAATGTAATCTAATGTTGTAATGCTGCTGTGTGGGTGGCACAGCTAATAGAGTAGAGTGCATTACAGATTAGTTTTGTGGCCCATTGCCAAAACAAAGTTGATGATTCCATACAACCACAATTCCATCCACATGCTCCAAATGTTTGATTTCTGTTTGTATCCACGCACGATGCTTTGTAACGAGCCCTCATTTCCACTTCTGTCCTTAGGTCGTTGAAACTTCTTGCTAGAGAAAGGCAGCTACGAAAAGGATACACTCGTTTACACCGAGCAGAAAAACATCCCTCCTTTTCCTTCCTCACTAAAACCACACACTGAATGAGTGGCTTGTCAGATCACCTTTGTTCAGGCCAATCTGGGGCTCCAGCGGGCTGTGGTGGGAATCAGGCAGAGGAACAAGGGTGCGTGGGGGGACTGGAGGAGCTAGAAGGGCCTGACCTCTGGACTGGGGAGCTTGGGTTCCAGGCAGAGTTCCGGGATCCCTCCAGAGATGGACTGGCACAGGTGACGTCCGACCACTTTGCCACCTCCTCTCCCTCTCCCTCTGCCCTGGCCAACGGCCTTAACCTGCAGAGAACGCTGGGGCACAACACCTGTCGACGGAGGCTGACAGAAACTCACACCTCTGCTGAGACACGTACATTTGTAGAGACATTAAGGAACATGCAGACACACATAGACCCAGGTGTGCAAGCACCAGCAGTGTCACACGCACACATAGATAATTGTGGACACAATGATATCAATTCACACACAGGTTCTGTCGGGCTGGAATACCCCAGAACTCTCACACCAGAGGCCATACACACACCCTCACCTCAACCCCTGTCTTTGGCACTTGGCAATCATCCTGCCTCCATTAATCAGCTGGCAGCCCCAGTTCACACAGAGGTGAAGGACATCTCCTCAACCTTTTGTCCCGTCCCTATTTGTCCAGACCGGACCGCAACCTCCTCTCCCCTTCCTGTGGAGTCAGAGAAAAAGTATGCACTCCGCAGCTCTGGACGTCCTCGCTTTCCCTGTCACCTGCGTAAATCCTCGCGACTCCGCCGAGGTATAGAGGATGGGGAGAAGAGAGTGGTGAAGGAGAGGGGAGAAGAGGAAGAGAAAGAAGCGTTAGTGGAGAAGATCTGGAAGGTGAAAGATGAAGAGGTGGCTGTTCAAAAGAAAGAAGAACGTCCGTCTGTAAAAGATGTTCTCCCGCCGACTCCCTACCCAACAGACATTGCACTCGCTCTAACTGTTCAACCCAAACTTGCTCCTAAAGCGATACATAAACCGGGACCCAGGATTGGGCATCGACCTGGACCCAAATCAAGGTCTAGACCTGCACTGAAAGGCACTGAAAGGCCTGTTCATAAAGCAGCCCCTAAAAGTGTAATGAAACGGCGTCAGGCAGCACAGTCTATGTCTCAACGTGTTACCCCACATCCACCACTTGTGAACCCACCCACCATCCCTGCATCTCTGCTAACTGTGAAGGAAGAACCTGTTGCTGGGTTAGGGGTATGTCCTCCCAATAACCAGAAATGTGGACGTTTTGTTGGTGTAAGTTAATTTATCTTTACCTATCACAGTAGTACATACTTATTATACACGATACAGTGTCATACACTATTTGAGATATATGTATTGACAATTTGGAAATGCATCTTTTACGTTTGTCTTTACAGGTAAGACGGATTGTCGTCAAGGTGCCTCGTATACCTGTCAGTCTCAGCCGCAGACAGAAGAGCTACAAGATTTCCAATATGGAGACCGTTACAGGAACAGAGAAGGGCAACGACGGTGGTGTGGAGGGCTCCGAGGCAGCTCGAGAGCCGACTGCACTACTCCGCATGAAGAACAACGGGAAGAGTGTCATGGTGATGTTCCCTCCAGGAGAGCTGCCTGTTATTCTCAAACGCAGGCGGGGGCGACCACCTAAGCAGGCTGTGCCAGCAATACCGGGAGAGCCTCCAAACGCCAGCGGTGCTAGTGGTAATGGAGACCAGCCCAAAAAGCCTCGGAGGCGGCGGCGGACTAAACTCCCTACTCCTCTTCCGTCTTATGTTAATGACACTAATGATGTGAAAACAGAATATGGCGATGTCCTGTCCAAACTGGCCTTTTTAAACCGTCAGCCACCGACCACTGGCCGCTGCTCTCCACCTCGGTGCTGGACACCCAGTGAGCCAGAAAGCTTTCATACACCCTCGGAGAACCCGGGAATATCCACCCTACTCCACAGGCTCACTGGGTTCAGGCGTCCACGGGGTGGCAGAGGAGGGGGCATTGGAAGAGGTGGAGGTGGAGCAGGAGGGATCGGAGGCAGTGAGTGCAATAAGAGCACCTTCAGTGACTTCTTTGAATCTATAGGCAAAAAGCGGAAACTGAGCCCCATGTCTGAGCATGGATTACCTAGAAAAAGGGGGAAGGGTGTGGGAGGGGTTGGTAGAGGAGGGGGTGTTGTAGGAACTGACCCTGGTGGAGAGAAAATAGTCAGGAGGAGACGGATGAAAAAAAATGGTGCATTTAAAGGGGACGGAAGTTCCATGGGGCAGGACTGGCCCAATGGGGCAGGTGGATGGGGGGAGGAGGGGGGAATGGAAAAGGAGAAAGGTTTGGGTGTGTTTCAGCTCTGTGGCTCTCCAAGGGGGGGCTTTTCCTCCTGTGAGGTTGGAAGGGGGGGCAACTACAACAGTCAAGGAGGGAGCAGAGGAGCTGGGCCTGCCGGGGAGGATTCACAAGGCCTTTTTGCTGGATATTTCCGGTCTCTGCTTGACTCTGACGACTCGTCAGACCTGATGGACATGTCGCAGTCAGAAGCCCGCAAAGCTTTATCCTCCACTGGTTATGAGCCATCCAGCCCAGCTACTGGTCACAGCTGGGCGCCTGCATTCTCCAAGTGGTGCTCTAAGGGTGCAAATTCTGTAGTGGAGGGTTCAGGACAAACACACTGCTCCTCAGCCAGGCCTCTATACAGCTATAATAGCTTAGCCCAAACATCACCCACCACTTGTACCTATCCTAAATCCACTCCTCCATCTCTCTCACACTCCCCTGGCTCCCCCCACCCTGCTTCTTATGGTCACTACTCCTCTGGCTACTCCTCCTCTTCTCCTGCAGTGTCACAGAGATCCTCAGACTGCAGCTTTGCATATGGGTCCGGACACAGCAGTGGAAAGGGAAACCCTGTTGGTCAGGCTGGTTATTCTAGCTACCAGGCAGCCAAGCGGGGGTTTTGTGGATATCCTGCAACAGGTCATTCCTCCATGGTGCGGGGGGAGACAGCTGGACCCACATCACCTGGAGGAGGGTATATGTCTATGGCCAGAGGAAGCCCATTCAGCTCCTCCCCTTCTCCAGAAGGATTCAAACAGTTCAGCTCCAGTCAGTGGAGCTACAGGTAAATGACTTGTGGCAGCATGTGATTATTAAAAAATGACTTGAGTAGCTTTCTCTCGCAAAATCTGACATGGTGTTTATCATGAATACATTATTAAATGTTTTCTTCTATTAAAGAGATGTTCAAACTAATATGGCAGCATGAAAGTGATGTGATTTGCTCAAAATACATATTTCATTGCAACATATTTTAAATTGTAAGATGTCCACTGTGTACTAATTAACAGTCAATACCTGACATTAGTTAACCCAGTGTAATACAGCATAGTAATACTGAATCAGAACCCATATTTAGAGGTTTATCCTTTTATTATTCATGTCTGGTGGAAGTGCAACAAGACTCAGCGAAACATTACCTATTTTGTAAGTACAATTATGTTGCTTAATGATGTTTGTGTGATTTGTAATTTGTGCTGCTGTTTTTTTCTTAGACATGGATATGGCGGCTGGCCAACAGACAGCTTTGGGCCTCAGTATCATGGCTACAGTGAATATGGCTCCAATGAGTCCAAAGACATCTTGGATATCTCGAACTACACACCCCAGAAGACCAAGCGACAACCATTTCCTGAAAGTCTGTCTGAGTCCTCTAACGACTCTTCACATCTTAGCTCTGCCGCCCCAGGCCCGGTTGCTACAGGTGGCACATACAAACAGAACGAGGCTGCTCCTGTTAGTGGAGACGGGGGTCAGTCGAGTCTGTCCAGCCTGGAGAAGTTGATGATGGATTGGCATGAGAGTGCTTCAGGGCCCTCGTATAACTGGAGCCAGAGCGTCCTCTTCCAGGGTGGAGGAACCAACAAACCTGGCCGTGGACGCAGGAAACGGACTGAACCACAATCGGAAAAGGAGGGGATCGCTGCTTTACTCTCTGATTCCCAATCCAGTCCCTCACCAACACCTGTTCCGGGACCTAAGCGAGGAGGTGGCAGTGGACGGGGCAGAGGGTCTAGAGGAGGTAGGGGGGGGTTGTCTCCATGTCAGAGAGAGCGGCCATCGGGGACTAAAGGCAGGGGCAAGGCTGTCTCTACATCCGGAACAGCGGGAGTTTTGTCTGCTGGAGGTCCAGAAGGGTCTGGGCTTTTCCAGGAGGTTCTGGACTATTACAGCGGTGACAGTAGCAGCCTCTCTCCCCTGGCCACTCCCAATCCTGCACCAGCCTCCAGCTACCTCCAGGACCCCTGTGAGTACCCCTCCCCTTATTCAGCCCACCCCTCCACACCTTCCTCTGAGGAACGATATCCCGCTTTATACCCAGGAGAGTCCTCCTCTTCCCTCTCGCCCAGCGTCTCATCTCCCCCTTACCCTCCCAAGCCCACCCCTCCTCCACCCCAGTCCTACCACCCAGTCCCATCCAGGACCTTCTCCCCCTCCTGCTCTCCCTCACCACGGGTAACACCCCACTGCAGCACTGCACTGAGTCCCTCGAATCGCCCCCCTCCTAAAGATCCACCGTTCTCTCAGTATGACTCCCCGAGCTACTGCAGCTCCCCCTACTGGTACGGACAGACATCGCACAGCGGGAGCCCCAGCCCGCATTCACACAACGCACACTCAAACACAGCCATGCACACACACAGCAACCCACACTCAAGTCCACATGGAAATTCACATGGAAATTCACATGGCAATCCCCTCGCTGGCCCAAATGCAAACGCACACTCACAAATAATCCAGACTCCCCACGACACACACCATCACAACACACAGCCACACGCAAACCTGAGCGCACATCCCAACGCCCATTCCAACTCACACCTCCAGAGCAACGCACTCACCCACACAAGCGCTCACACCAACAGTCAGCCGCACCACAACACACACACCAACGCCAACACTCGCCTCCCGTCCCATACACACTCCAACCCCAGCCCCGGTCTCCTCTCGCACTCAACACCTGTGCTCTATGAGGAGCGCAGCCCTCCCTCCACCATGAGCAGCCACAAGCGGGATCTGACCCCCCACCCTATGAGCACAGGCCATCGCCAGGGTCTCCTTCCTCTCTCCTACCCCAAACCTCCCCTGGACTCCTCACCCCATCAGGAGGACACTAGTGGCTTCTCCCTGTCCCACCAATCCTACCAGGGCATGGGACACCGTTACCCCTCCCAGGTGGCTCAGGGAGGCGGGGTGCTGTGTCAGCTCCTGGACCCAACCAATGATGACAGCTTCAACGTCACCAGCCTGTAACAGCAGGTGAGTTTATTTCACCTTCATACCTATGAACAAATTGATTTAACAGCTTTAGTAAATGAAATGTGAAATAACACAGGAAAAGTTTGGTAGCAATCATTTATATTTCAAAAGGCCAGGGTTAAAAGGAAAGTTCAGGTTTTCTGAAGTGGGGTTGTTTGCGGTGCTGACTCACTGTTAGCACTAACATGGCTGCAGGCAGGGACACAACAAAAGGATCATCAAATAAAATCCATGCCTATGATATTTTAAGAATATGTTTACTGCGACTTGTCGCTGTTAGACACATTTTTCCAGCTAGAAACAGAGGTTTGGTAACCGCTCACTCTTCTGCACCAAAGTCAGTACTGCTACGTTGTTTGTTAAGCTTGTGTCACCGCAGACGTTACAAATGAACACTTACTGCATCAACAACTCTGATCTAAAGTTACTGATTTTCTCGATTGACTTTGGACTTTGTGTGTGAGCAGTCAGCAGACTGTTTTTGGCTGGAAAAGACGATCCAACAGCGAGGATAAGAAGCGGCATATTCTTAAGATATCATGGATTTAAGAGGGCATAGATTTTATTAGGTAAGCCTTTTCTAAGTGGCTAAATCTGTTTTCTTGTCCTCGTCCCAGCATGTTATGCAACAGTGTGTCAATAGCTCAGACAACTGCGTTCCAAAAAAAGACTTTAAAATTGCTTTTTCTGGACTTCATATTTGCATATTGCTGCTCATATGTAAAATGTGACGAGCGATAGAATACTGTAAAAGTTTTATAGTTGTGCTTCTTTACCAGTGTCAAAAATACCAGTCTCTATTTCTCTTTTTTCTTCATCTGTTTCTCTCTCTTTCTTTGTCTTTCAGGTTCATTCAGTCCAAGCTTTTACAGATTTGCAAACATTTTTCTTTTCTTTTTTTGACTTCTTTATGAGAGACTGTGAAACGAAGGGTGAGAATTTAGCTGCCAGCTTTGGACAGTAGAGCTTTAATTCTCCAGCAATGACAATCAAAATCAGCCACAACTTAAACACCCAAGCATGTACACACACGCATACATAAACACACACACACAAATACAGACACGCATGTGCAGATCAATTCACTACCTAAACATGAACGCATAAAATCATGTGCGCACTCACTCACACTGGAATGAGGGAATGGCCAAGAGGAGCTGACAGATGAAAACCAGACGCTGATGGACACAGACAAACCTATTTTCTCATTCTGTTGTGGTACATAGAGGACTCTGTTTCCCAGAAGTCTGTATCTTGCCAAATCTTTCTGTTCTGTGCATCTGCAGTGTGGACAAACTGGGATCACACTGCTCTATCGCTCTTTCCGTTTTTCTTCCCTCTGTCCTCCCCCATCTCCCCTTCTTTTGCTAAACCAGCAACCGTGTTCTGCACTTAACTCACCAACACTGCATATCTGTCTTGTGCTCTAATCTGAACCACATCTGAGCCCAAAATCCACTTTTTTGAATACCATGAGCCTTGCAAATGTCCTGCTCTGTGAACTCCTTGTGTTGTGTCCCATAAGAGAAACGTGGACTAATCCAGCTCCTGCTCTTGAAATACCAGCATCTGTACATATGACTCCAGCTCCACGCCATGGGCCCCCTCGTCACTCTGAAGGTCCATCATCAACGTGCCCTCCTCAGCATTCTGTCATGGTGTCTCTGCTCTGCGTTGGGGTTGGGGGTGGGGGGAGCGTTTGGTGTGGGGTGTTTTTGGTTTGGGGTGGGTGGGGTTGGTGGTGGGTGGGTGGGGGGGGAGGCTGCAGCATGGAGACTCAGCATCATGTGTTTTGCTGTTTTAACTACAAGGGAAAAAGACATCATCATATAAAATGGCCCCAAAGAGACTTTTTGTTTTCTGTGTGCAAATGTGAGATCGGGGAGGTTGTGTTTGCGTGACTGCAATGATGCATGTATTTGTGTGTAAGTGTGCATATGTGTGTGTGTGTGCGTGAGAGAGCGAGTGAGTGTGTGTGTGTGTTTGCCAATGGGGTCAAAAGGAGTGGAGCTCCCCAGACACCAACATCTTGACGGGGCCTCATTCTTTCTTTCACTCTCTCCCTTCTTTTTTCTGTGGTCTTGTGTTGTTTGGTGGTTTTTGTGATGAAAAAAAAATTGTATATCTGTCTGTTACATATCATGTATGTATCTGAGGTGCAAAATATTTAAATACACATTCTGTTCTTGCCATTGGTAAGCCTGTCTGTAGCATACTGCTTCTTTAAGGGATTAAGGTGTGTGTGCATGTGTGTGTTTTAGAGCTTTCCTGAGTATTGGGCTTTGCCCAGGCTGTCTGGGACTGTGAGCAAGTGAGTTCAGTCAAGGACACAATTCGACAGGGAATGAAAGGGAGGGGAGGAGAGGAATGGATGGTGGGGGGGGGGGAGAGAAAGAGAGAGGGAGGGATAGAGAGAGAGCAGGGGAGGATGTGTTGGAGGAGAAAGAAAGAAACCAGACTCAGGAAATCAGAAAAGAGTGTCAGAGAGGTTTTAAAGCCACTGAAACAAAATGCACAAAAATGTAGTGTTGCAAGATTCTTCATCCAAATAAGGAAATGTACTGAAGCTATGCAGGGTAAAGGCTGGCGGTACCAGAGAGCTGACAGAAAGGGTCCTTCGCATGTGTCTTCATTTGGGATTTTGCAGTACTACAGCAAACTGTACAACATGTGTGTGTGTGTGCCACACAGAGAGAAAGCAGATGGGGGGAGTTTACTGGCTGCATATTGTGTACAGTTTGTCAACAGGCTGACTAAATAGACTCAGACATGGCCAGGGGAAATGCATTTGCTGTGACATTCCACTGTATGGTGGAAGAAGACGCACACTGTCAGCGACATGACAGACAGACAGTGAGGAGGAGGAGGAGGACGACGCAGAGCAACAGCTTTCTTACACACTTCTCTCCTTTATTATGACTAAAAATAATCACCGCGTTTCATTTCGATATAAAAGATAGTTTTCCGTGCTGGACTCGATCCCATACTCTGACTACGTTTAATAACACAAATCCTAACCTTTTTTTTTTTAATCAAAACCAGTGGGAGGAAAACTATTCAGATCTTTTTCTTAACAAAAAACAGAAACACCACAATGTAAGAAGGCACCATGCAAGTAAAAGGATGGAAATAATATAATCAGAATGTCCTTTAAGCATTCATTATGCAGTCGGAGCCCCCCTATCTGTTTTAAATAAATTACATGATATGATTATGGATCTTTTTACATGCGTGAGCAGCATTTTAATGCCGCTGGTCAACAGGGGGCCTGATTTAACTACTTAATGTACTATTGAGTTGAATAATTACCACAAGGCATCAGGTATGTAAAACAACTAAACCTTTTCTTTAAAAAAAAGGGTTTAAGCAGTGATTCATGTTTCTCTGACTTAGCATTTATGGATGTGGTATTTAATAAAAATATATTTATATTATCAACAAATTAATATTTATTAATATAACAAAAACAGTATAGGGCTAGACAGATAACGCCAAAATAGAAGGTGGAATAAACTCGTAAATGCGTCTGAGGGTAGTTGCAGAAATGCAGGACTAAAAATAAGTGCAGGAGTGTCTGTGTTTATTCACCCCAGAGAGAACAGAACAGTGGGCCTGTGTGTAAACGTCCAACCCTCTTTTTTCTGGTTTTAATTTGTGGACACACACCTCCTGTACAAACATTTAGAGGCGCGCTGGATCAATCAAAAATCATCATCACAGAGAAGATCTGCACACCGTACAACTCCCATTTGAAGTGAGTTTTATTGCCGCTGATATTCATTTATCAATATCATTACAATAATAGCTTGATACCACTTTGTCTTTTCTGATATCAGTCCAGTTTTTAAATGAATCTTTTAAAGTGCCCCGTTTTAAACAACAGCCATTTCAAAACATAATGTCCCGACTGTAAAAGAAATATTGTGTTCCCCATAAAGAAGAAATAAAATCTCACATTTTTACAGCCTGAGTTTAGTGAAGCATTATTGAGAAATGTAAGGTTTTTTTTTTATCATATCTGATCCAGTGATATAGACCTGTATCGATCCAGTACCGATACTGAGTATTGTCCCGACTCATCCCTGATCCTTACTTTTAGTCTAAGGAAGAGCTTGTTCTTCTCCTTATTCCGCTTTTTTATTTGTGGCGTAACATGGAAAATATTCTACCATCTAAAGTCATCACTGGCTTCTCAGGGTTTACATTTTAACCAGATGCGTTAGTCATGTTCTAAATAAAACTGGGGTCACTGTGTCAACAAGGCCACATTTTGGCCAAGGAATGCGCTTCTTCATCTCCGCTCTCCCCTGGGGGTAAACAAAGAGGAGGAGGAGGAAGGAGGACTGGGGGAGGTCTCAGCTGGGACTTTCCTCATTGCCCTGCAGGGAAAAAAGTTGGGCACAGCGCCGGAGATGTTCCCCGGTGCCGCCACGCTGGAGGTATGCGAACCTGGGGACGCGTTTACCAGCAGCTTCCCCTGCGCTCGGGGATTCTGCTGCTGCTGCTGATCCCACCGCTGCTCGTCGCGCTCCAGCTGCTCGTCGTCGGTCCACGGTTACCTCGAGCCGCAAGTCTGGGATCCGACGAGCAGGGAGGCGCTGCCGTCGCTTTCTCTGTTCTCAACATCGAACCGGAGAAGAGCTCGCGCCGGTGGGGAACCCCGTTCCTGCGACCGCGTCTGGAGGAAGAGGAGGAGGAGGATGGAGAAGGGATCAGGGAGGGGACACGAGCCTACGAGGATGAGAACGAAATACAGGTGAGCTGAGCAGGTCTGACTGAAATGTTTTTACAACATTTATTTATTTTGATTTTTATTACACATTGGGATATTTAATGCTTTTTTTGTTGTTGTTTTTTGAAAAGTGGTTTTATGAGGTTCTGACTTCACTGCACTCTGCACGCACCCAGTGCTGGGAGCCAGGCTGAGACATGAAGGCTCGACCTCACTGTAAACATGGTTGCTGCCAAATCAGTAAATTCAACTGTATTATTTTGACAAAAATGTACAGAATGAGGCAGCAGTAGACCAGTAGGGATATTCTAAAATGGTTCATTTGACATGAAGACGCTTCATGTATCTTAATGTCCTAAAAACAGCGATCAATCATCACCCACCAATTTCTCCAGGACATCTCTAGTCATGTCTCCTTCCACTTCTCCAAAAATCAAAGCCCGGAACCATAATATTATGGATGCTGTCTACATTGAGTATCTGTGGATCTTTGTTTCTCACAGATGTGCTCGGACATTAACCTACACTATGCTTTTTCTCTATAATGAAGAGGAAAACTCTTAACGCAGACATCATCTGTAATATTGGGCTGAGGTGAAAGTGGGCATGACCCGAGATGTCCACGAGAAATTTGGTGATGATTTAGCGCTGTTTTGCTTCTTCACGTCACATTAAAAGCGTGTTACAACGTCCCCACTGGTCTACTGCTGCCTCATTTTTTACATTTTTGTCAAAATAATACATTTGAATTCACTGATGTGGCAGCAGTGGATTAATAACTCCTGTGTGCCGTGGTGTAACATTGCTGGTTTTCTTGATGAACTCTAGTGCAGGAGTGAATCACACTTCTGTTTACAGTCACAAAAGGCTGAGATAAAGAGTCGCAGATTCTTAAGATATTGTCAGCATGTTCTGTTAGGTGGAGGCTCACATACTGTAAAACATCAAACCGTTACTTTAATGCCACACATAGATATGATACAAAGATGCTGATGTCTCCTCATTCACTTTGTTTACTATCCCGAGGCCGTTGATGCACAGCTCTGTGAATTATTCCAGACAAGATGGAACAGGTGAGTGTGGAGCGGAGCACAGCACTGACCCCCGATCAGAGAGAGGTGACAGCTGTTCTCTCTTTGGCCTTTGGTTGCACCCATAACACCGCAGCCTTCACCTGTGTTTGAGTGTGGGTGCATCTGTCCCCTCTTTGCCTCACACTCCTCACCCCGCACTCTCTTTCATTCTTTTTTTTCCCTCTCACTGTCTCTTTCTCTGCCCAAGGCTAAACTCTCTGACTCATTCTGTGAATCATCACCCCTCCCCACCTCCTCTCCAATGAGGTTGCCATGGTGACCACAGGGTTCAGTGGTGAGTCGAGTGGGGGGGCTTTCTTTGGCTGTGTGTTTGCACGTTACAGTGCCTCAGGCAAGTGTCTTACCAGCAGGACTGAGGTCAGCGCCTGTGACCTCCTCAGCACTTGCACTCATACCTGGGCATGGGGGTGCAGGCAAACCCAAGCTTGTGTCAGGAACTCTTAGTATTCAATTCAACCCCCCCCCCCCCACACACACACACACACACATTCCCATGAATCTAATGGTAATCCTTGCACTGTAGTATCAATATGTGTGTCTGTGTTGCCAGGTTGGATCCAGAGCAGTGGAGGTGCAGCCGTGGGCGGCCGGTAAGCCGTCATTCACGGCAGAACTCGGTCGTCTCATTGCATACATCACCAGGCCACAGGTAGGTGAAACAACATAGATATATCGACAAAATAAGAATGGAGTTAGGTATCACTTACAGTTCTGTATATACATGGCTTGGGAGCCTTTACATTTCAAAGTTGTCCAGTGAAAGCAAAAGTTTCCTCCTTGAAGAGGAAGTGAAACTATCCATTGTTATATTAGAAATAAAAACAAAAACAAAAACAAAAACTGGAGAAAATACTTTCTCTGTCTGTCTTTGCAATCATCAAGTGACCCCCCCCTGAAATTTATGTTGTGACCCTATGAGAAGTCCACGATCCTAATATTGGCAACCTGTGCTCGAAAGTCTCAGGCTATTCTCTCAGTCATCAGGGATGCACGGATGCCGTAGCCAGGAGTTATGGAGCTTGCCAAGATTTAACAGTAATCAATAAAACTTCACTTTCTCAACTACTACTTCTCCCTCAGTCCACTTTTTCACTTTTACAACAGCAGACTTCCAGTGTGGGGGCTAACATAGCAGTAATATGATCAGTCAGGCACTGTCAATATGCTGGCAGCACAATCCTGCCAAATCTGGAGCGAGTAAAGCTTTTCAGTTCCAGACTGGAAACTCCCAAACAAGAGTTAAAACTTCTGTTGCTGCACCAAGTGCTGAGGAGAATGGGAGGAAGATTACATATCTAATCAAACCTGGTGCATTGTGGTAGATTTTGTCCTCCAATTATTCTGTATCTGTCACAAAGTAAAATCACTACTCTACTCTTGTTGAATGAACATTTATAGAATCGTACATGTACGTGCATGTCAGTGAAAGTTAAAAGTACATCACAAAGTTGTCACTTCAAAGTCCTCTCCTTCTCTACCTCTGTCCACTTACAGTTGAACTGCTCCAGGGTTATATGTCCAGCTCAGGCTCAGGCCTCACAGCCTCCTGCACTCCAGGAGTCACTCCACTGGCTGCTGTGTGCCGAGGCCTGGCTGCTTCCTGCTGCAGACAGACCGTGTGTGGCGTACTCCTTCAGGTGCGTCCATATGTCTGCAAACTATAAGCATGTGTCACTGTGAGTGCCTATGCATTCCTGATGCTGACAGAGCTGCAATGCAAATAAATGCAATGCATGTTTAATCATGCACACAATAATCTCCAAACTACCTCGGAGCTCCCCTGACGTTCTGTCTGTTTTTTTCCTCTGCTCGTCTTTTGTCTCTCCAGTATGGATGGAGGAGATGCCGACTATCTAAAGACAGTGTCTGGGCTGGGGTGTGAAGTGCACAGTTTTGATCCCAGCAGCACCAATGCATCTGCCGGTCACCTTGGCAACAGTTTGGCTAGTAACCATGGTGACAGAGGTGTGGTCAGCCAGCACAAGATGTGGCTGGAGTGGCGCGCTGCAAGGAAGCGCAAGCACAAGGCAAGAGGCGACCTGGGTAGTGTCTCGCAAACGTTGGCAGACATCATGGCAGCTCTGGGACATCACACAGTAAGACACACACACACACGTATGCACACTCACACACAGGGAAATGTGGAGAAACGGCACCAAACAAACATACCTTAAGAGTTGTTTCTCCCCAACATACCAGGAAAGCTCTCTTACTTGTACATTCCCATGGCAACAGGGCTCTGCGCCATCCCTGGCTGCCATGGCAACAATTTCAGTGAGTGAATCACAGAGTGGCCCAGTTGCACCCTACAGCCACCAGAGGGAACTACATACACACAGTTGGAGTGTATGCTCCGCTGAAGTGCTCCAATATTTACATTAAGAAATATTAAATAATACACTGGATTAAGTCTGTGGTCAAGGACTATCAGAGAAAATGATTTGTTCGGTTTTCAGACACAATGACATGAATCGTTCTGAATATCAAAGTCATAAGAGTTGCCTTGGTGAGCAAAATAGTTCTGTACTTGTAAGTTTTGTTTGTATTTTCTCTGTAGGTTCACTTCTTGTACGCTGACCTGCTCAGTGCAGAGTGGCGAGTTTTCCAGAACTGGATTGAGTCAGGAACTCTGCAGAGTGTCCATCATCTGGTTGCTACAGTGCATCTGCAATGGGCAGGGTTTGAGGTGGGAGGAACTGATGAGGAAGTGCTCTGCTATTGGTTCAGCGTTCTACAGGGTCTCCAGGCTTCTGGACTGAAGCTGGTCCACAGCTCTGCAGGAGACGGTCACAGTGTCCTGAAACGAACAGTTGGACATGCTCGCAGCTCCTACACTCTCAGCTGGGTCAACACGAGATATTGACATGGGCACAGGTGAGTACACATGACTGGACTCTGTGGAGGACTGCAAACAAACACTAGAAGGGAACAGAAACTATTGTTTTCTTGAAATTAACTTTACCCCCACTTTCATTTCAGACACATGCTTTCTTGGCATGACATCTCCCTCTAGTGGAGATGAACGGATCTGTCTTTTTATGACCGCTTACAGGAAAACACAGGTGTGTTTAATGCTGGCTATATGATATGATATGATACGATATGATATATGATAACACATTTAAATATGCCAAACAGATTTCTTACCAACACTTAACATTTATTTTCATGTCTTTCAATAGTTGAACCACAGATTTGCAATTATTTATCAATATCATATCATACGGTGTCGCTCCTTATGCAGTAGCAATATTTTGAATGTATATTTAAAACAATGATTCTCTCAGCTTTTGTGTGCAATGTTTACAATAAAAAAGAAGCTTTAATTATTTGGAGACTGATCGTGCCTGCCTACTGTGAATAACATACATTTTGCACTGCGCTGTGTACTGTATAAGACAAAGAAGGAAACAGTGGAATCATTAATGTACATTTTATACACCAATAAGTCAAGCCAAAGAACCTTTATTATGACATAATCTAATGACATGTCTGTCTCCAAACTACACCCATCATTCTTGGCAACAAAATAGCTATACAGTATATATTACAGTTTACAGTATGTGGATCAAATAAATGCAGTCTTTTACATGTCATATCATATATTTGTCGCTAATTTTTTATTCTTTTATGTTAAGGCCAGCACATTGGGCTGTGAGAAACAGTATTTTGTTCCCAGGTACTTTGTATGTGGACATGACGCTAAAAATATCTTGAATCTTGAATATTGATAAGAAATGTATTATTCTCAAGATGTTTATGGACCAAATAGCAGAATCCTTGACTTCAGAGAGACTGACTAATGAGACATGTGGTCGATTAACAATGGGAGAGTTAGGATTTGTTTACTAGGTACGTTTTGCTATGTATGCCTGCTTTGTTTCTGTTTGATAGGTTTGTTTGTGTTGTTTTTTAAATATTCTGAATGGTTGTGATTGTTTTTCTTGGTGTTTGTATGTTGATGTGAATTAAAAAATACCATATGTTTATCTTAAATGTACTTGTTTTATTTTGTGTATATTTTGTTGTTGTGTCATTACTTTTGCAACATTATAACAAACAGTGTCTCAATACTATTGATGAGCACACTTTACATTCATGTGTATGGGAGGTTTGTCATTACAGATACATTTTCAGTTATATATCTGCTATTCATTTATCTGAAAGTTGTATCTGAAATAACAGTTGTTGAGTCATTGTAGATAAATATGTGATGTTTACAGCCGTTATTTGTTAAAGGTAGCCAGTTAGCCCGGACTATGTTGACGCAACGGTCACCCGGTGAGGTTTGCTTTCTACTCGCTTGAGTGCTTGTCTCCTCGGTGAGCTTGCTACTCGTGCCAGTCATTCCTCGGACTCGTTCCAACTCGCTGGAAATCGGACGTTGGAATGCGCCGCAGCCTCCACCCTCCGCTACGCAAACTGCGTACAGATGTTTGGCACTAGTTAGGGCGGAGTCGCGCTTTTTACGTTGAAATTTCCACATCCTGTATTCAGCAGAAACATTGACAGGCGCAGCAACCAATCAGCTCCGAGAACGTCTGCCGCTCGACCAATCAGAAGTTCACAATCCCGGGACGTTTGTGCTCTGTCTCGCTCGGTCCCAGTACTGTACTGCTCAACATTTCTGTGGAAATCTTGACACAGCAGGACAACAAACAAACAAAGTGTACAGAGAGAACATAGACGCCGCTTTTCACGGTGAGTAAAGTGTGTTTAATTGTTGTTGTTGTTTACTAAGTAAAGCGAGACGAACGAAACTTTAATTGGGCTGTTCCTTCGAGACAAGAAGCGCCTTCTAGTTACTTCCTGCTCTGACAAGGCCGAGATCCCAACTGAACACTTTTAGCCCATTGCTAATATTGTGGTTGTCAAAGTATAACGTATTCAACGAGTGCTTTTCCCTCGTGGTTACGATGCAGTTCACCGTTTGTCGTAGATATTTCGCTTATCATTAGCGTAACTGTTCCAGTTTAGATTCCTCAACGTGACAGAGCTGCTGACTGTACCTCACTACCGAACACACCACTTAGCCTACGTATAAGTACAAGGCGTAAAGTGAAGACGTATAATGTCGACTTTTCGTTAAGAAGTTCAAAAAAACATCATCGTTTATTTTGGACATACACATAACAACGTGACTGAGAACTGTCCCCTTATGGATTCAACATAAATGACAGAAGAATTATGCACAAATGTGCCTCCTTCTTTGTGCTTAAGTTGTGTCATCATTTGTATGGTACTGGTCATATTTTTTTTTACATTTAATTCTTCCATACTGTTATAGTTTGCTAGTTAAATCTACAGTAAGTGATCAATTTTACTCGGGAATGTATATGTCCTCCTCATTAAAGTGTTTTAAAATCGTTTAAACATGATTTATTTGGCTTTTCTGCCTTTTCCCCATTGGAAATGTACGGCGAAACAGGTAATGCAAGTGTTAAAAATAATTAAAGCAGTAAATTCCAATTCATCTAAACTTAACATCAACGATTAAATATACACTATACAAAGAAAATGAGTTTAAAGAAGAGACTTAAAACTGCAGTTCATAACTTTTAAACATAAACAGATGTCTGTTACATTCAAACCTTTTTTAGACACTCACCTATCAGCTCCACAAAGCTATTTCTGCATTTCTGAGAAAAGTTGTGTTGTTCTGCAATGCTTGGCAGAACATGTTTTCAAATGATGCCTGCAGCATACTGTAGAAAAAGAGTCAGGGTCTGGAACAGCAAAAGCCCTGTCACCTTTTGTGACAAGCCTGAATTAGTATCATGACTTGGTTGTTATCAGGTGCCCTAATGTTAACATGAAAAACATGGTAACTGAAATGGGGAATAGGAAGCGCTGTAGGGTGTACTTACAGTAACAGTGACCGAAATTAACTACTTCTCCATGCACGGTCTTCAAAAAGGCAGTATGCAGGAGGGCTGCAACTTATAATTATTTTCATCATCCTTTGAATTGTTTATTATTTTCTTGATTAACTAGCTTGGTCCATAAATTGCAAATAAAAAAGGATCCGTGTTTTCCTGAAAAGCATGTCTTGGTATTCTACAAATATTCAGTTTTTCAAGTGTCTTTGTCATAGAGGGTCAAAGAAGCCATACACTATTTACATTGAACAAGCTGAAAAAATCTGGTTCTATCTAATTAAAATACAAGAATAGTTGGCGAATAATCATTTCCTGATCAGCCTCCGTATAGTACTAAATTAACTTACTTTTGTAGACAGTTGACACACTAAACACTACACATGGTCTGTGATTTGTCCAATATTATTTCATTTATCTACTCTATTATTAGCAGAATGATGCAAATTGTTCCCCTCTTTTTATCCGTGTAAACCTTTTGGAAAATATTTTAGACACTTGCTGAGTGGTGCAAAGCTTCGGTTTTGCTTCTGCTTTAGCTCTGTCTGTTTGTCTGTCTGCGACTCACGTGATAATGGGACTTGTTTAAAGAAACAAGACATGATTATTTCCATGAGCTCATAATGTGAACATAGGGTTAGGGTTAAACATATTATAATGTCACAGATCTCAAATACATTTTGTTACAACCAACATTTAAATCCCCCCACATATTAATTTTAGAATGATCCACACTATATAAAATAAGAACACATCACAAGAAGCTAAAACCGGCAAATAGTAGACTGATTTTGCCCAGTATTTTTTTTAACTTACAGTATATTCAATACTACCAAAAAATGTTTTTTACTATCTAATATGCATGTTATATATGATAATATAACCTCAGTCAAGTGATCTTTCCTCTCTTTTCCACAAGGGTTGGGCCTCCCTGCCCACCACACCCCACCATGCCTTTGGTGACAAGGAATATAGAGCCGCGGCACGTGTGTCGCCAGACCCTCCCTGCAAGCGTTCGCAGTGAGCTGGAATGTGTCACCAACATCAGCCTTGCCAACATCATCCGCCAGCTGGGCAGCCTCAGTGAGTGTGGGCTCTGTGTGGCTGGGTATCAATACTGTTAGTCATGACAATATGGTGTGAATGGAACTGTGTGGTGTTTTTTTGTCTATTTGTGAAAGATGAATATGCATCTGTTCTGTGCATGTGTGAAACAAATGCTAATCATAAACCCGTGTGTGTGTGTCTGTGTTTTAGGTAAGTATGCAGAGGATGTGTTTGGGGAGCTGTTTATCCAGGCTGGGGCATTTGCCACCAGAGTTAATACACTTGGAGAAAGAGTGGATCGTCTGCAGGTCAAAGTCACCCAGCTGGACCCCAAAGAGGAGGAGGGTAAGTACTCCCACATCTCACTGTTGGTGTGTTTCAATCAGCCTCTTTTTATGCACAGTTTTGTTACACACAGCAGGTGAGAAAAAGAATGTGTGGTCTGATGAAACCACAGCATTCCCTTAATGAGTGCAAGAAGCAAACATCACTACAATAATAAATTTAGGCAGCAACAAAACACCATATATGAACATCTGTTGGTGCTCTTTATTTACGTTGACTTTGGCACCACCCTCTGCTTAACACAGTGATCTAACTCCCAATATTGGCTTTGCAACATTTGACTGAAACACAGAGAAATGTGCATTTTCTGTTATTGTGCCCTACATGCCAATGGCAGCCTCGTTACTGTTCCTTCTCATACTTGTTTTGAATACAATTGATATTTGTTCATATTCTCTCTGTCTCATCTCTTTGTGTTTCTCTCAGTTTCTCTCCAGGCCATCACTACGCGTAAGGCCTTCCGTAGCAGTGTGACCCAGGATCAGCAGCTGTTTACCAGACCGTCTCTGCCAATGCCTGTGCAAGACACCTATACAGTCTCTGATCCACCTCCACCTCTAAACCAACTCAGCCAGTACCGGTAAGACTCGGCAGACACCCAAATACCCACTCAGAGCTTGTATCCAGTCACTGAAATATAACATGCAAGGAATAGAAAGCCTCATCAAACAGTGGGTATTAAATGAAATAAGCTTGGACTTCAGTTAAATTCAGAGTGGATAAATATTTTTGGTGACAAACATCACGGAAATGTTGAGATGTTCATTGAAATGTTGCCAGACTACTCGGGTAAAATCCTTTATATTCATAGGTATGATGCCACATTATTTGTATTTAATTACTAACTCAAATGATATAACTGTTTGCCACAAATCAGTCTGTTTGTATAAATTATGCATGTGGTATACAGTACAAAAGTATGGTTAATGAGGAAACACAAACACAGGGAGGCAATAATGGTGAGTAAAGTCTGTATACTTATTAACCACAGCAGTGGTATCAGTGATGCAGACTGGCAGAGTATAAGCTTGTCCAATTATAACATAAGATTATGTTTTTGACTACCATATTCATGCAGAGACACATTAGGCAGATAAATATCTGTCACTCGCTGTCATTTATGTCGGTTGCACATGAGAAGTGACACCTGGATGTGATTATAATGGTTGTAAATGTTTGTCTACAGGGATGATGGAAGAGAGGCCCTAAAGTTTTACACTGATCCCTCTTACTTCTTTGACCTGTGGAAGGAGAAGATGCTGCAGGACACCAAGGACATCATGAAGGAGAAACGCAAGCACAGAGTGAGACACATGCACTGAGTCACTGAGATAAAATACATAAACACCGGTAATATCAAAATAAAAATGCATTCATACACAACACTCAATACGTTTT